>NC_142802.1:11827189-11992189 GCF_049724085.1 Artemia sp. Qi Xiang Cuo | reverse complement strand
CTGCTTGAGAGTAATGAAACAGGATATCCTTAGATTTAATTTTAATATTATTTTTTTAAGAAATTTCCAAGAAACAACAACAACCCACCAAAGTTTTAAATATAACCCAGATATGTTTTTATTGCTGTTGCTGTTTTTGTGCGTGTGGTAACTAATTGCTGTACCTGCACCTGAATTTAGTAAATTTAGGGTGTTGCTATAAATTTACTATGTTTCTATAAAATACTTGCTCTGCTTAAAGGACACAAGAGATCTTTCAACACCTCTTTTGTTTCGATTGCAATCAGAAGTATATGAGATGACAAACTCAGATCCAGAGAGTCCAACATGTTCACCGTACAAGAAACAACCTAGTTCTAGCGAAGGGATAGTCATAAAACCTGGTGAGTAGATTTAAGTATATTAATCAGTGGTATTATATTAATCTTTGGTTCATATATGGGTATGAGAAAGCGGAGAAACATGGTGAAAACATATTTATTTAATTTTTTTCAGAATAAGCATAAGAAGCAGAGACTGTCGAGTATTCATCAGAGACATCAGATATTTCAGATGTCAGGTCAGATCAGAGACAGATCAGATATTTGTTGGTGCTGTAAACAAAAAGAAAATATCACTGTTTATCGTATCAATCATGTCCACAATTCTATATTTACAGCTGCCTATAATGAGCCACTTTGTCAGCAAAGGGAGGACTGTTTAAAATTTTGTATTTTTAGAGACAGAAGGGCTGTTTCTGGTTGTATCCCTACATTTATTGCTGGAACATGAATGTGATTTTTGTTGTGTTTTTTTTTTAGTTTTCCCACTGTACTTTGATAAAAGTAGGTATATAAATAGTCACTTCGCTTTCTCCTAAAAATTTATTAGAAAGAACAATTTCTGAGGATCAGAGAATTCCTCACCAAAATAATCCCTCAAAAATCATCAGCGAAACATCCATTTTAATTAGCTTCATCTCCTTATTACCAGGTAGCCATGAAGACATAAGTTCAATTACATTTAAATAAGAAAATAGGCACGTTTTAATATTATTAAATTTTTGAATAAACATATAAACAATGTGTTCTGATTGCTTGAAATTACATGAGTTTAGGAGGTTACGTGGGATTAGTCTTCTTAATTTTTATCATTTTGCTGGAGGGAGAGCTATTTTGTGCATTTTCAAACTACACTTTCTCCATATTTATCTGAATAACTTCTTCCTTCTGTTTCCACAAACTGTTCAAACTTGCCGTTCTCTCTAAAAAGCACACCCAAAACTTTTACTGACTTGGCCTCCTCAACAGGGGCGTCGTTTGGGGGTGGCAAGGGGGGACAGTTGCCCTCCTCCCAAATAATGTGGAGAAAAAATAATTATATATTCCATGCACTTTGACTATCAAGATATGGACCCCTCTTGCCCCCCCCCAATAAAAATGCTAGAGATTCTCCCCTGCTCCTCAACCAAAACACTATCATCCAAACCTGTATCCTCTCCTACATTAAGCAACTGCCTATTTTCCCTGCGTATTTTAACGTGGAAATGTGCCTCATACCTGCTGAGGCCTCTTACAACTTTCAAAAGGTTAGCCACCCTCCCAAATAGAAATAATCCATCATCTACAAAGTCCAATGATTTTAGAGTAGTGCTTGGAGTTACGGATATTCCTTGGATTCACTGTTCCGAACACTTCATGAATAAATCTGGGGTGTTAAAGTCACCGTGTAGCACTCGCTACCTTTCCACACTTCAGTTTTCCACTTACGTAACCGTTAATATTTACCACCGCCGTTGGATTTTCCTTCATGTTCGATTCTTGCCACAAAGTCTTTCATCAACGCAAATTTTTCTTTATTGGTTAACTTATTCTCGTATTTCATCTATTAAGAGTATGCTTTATTTGAAAATCATTTTCGGAATCTAAAATAAGCTGAATTCGTATTTCAAGTAAAAATAAGCAAATAGAACAGATATACACTAAAAAAATATACAGGAGAAACGACAGAGAAAAGAGAGTGTATACACGGGAAAACAAATCATACAACCATGGAAAACGTGATGGAAAGTGAAAGATAAATTACTTGTACGGGGCTTTTCAGTAAAAACATTGATTACTGAATCACACCAGTAGTTGTAAGTTATTTTCACTTGCTAACCACTATTGCACTTACTAACTAACTCTCTATTATGTGATTTCATTTTGTATTATAGGAGTTCTATTAACACCTAAGGATTCATTTTGTTCTGTTTGTCCAATTGTTGAAAGTAAAATTGATGGAAAAAATTATAAGGAGCTGATTGTTCCTTTTGGATCTGGATGTGGATCAGACGACGTTTGCAGATCAGATTTAAAAGTCACAGCGGCAGTAATTGAACCCAAGTAATTAGTTTTTTTTCTACTAGTTTGCCATAATTAAAAGTCTTTCTGTCTTTTTTCTTACTTAACTTGAATTGAGGGTCCCACCACATTGGGGGTAAGAGTTGAGCCTCGTCAACAGCTATGTTAGCTCTCTCCAGGAACTTGTTGAGGCTATCCTTCTGCCTTATCCTGGGTCTGTCCCTCGGGCTTGACTAACCATGAGGTTTTGGGCTGAAATCGTAGAGTATTTGGGCTGAGTTTGTCGTTGGCATATGTAGGATGTGTCCGAAGTACCTGAGAGTACGCTGCGCTAATTTGTCAGAGAATGGCATTTGGGAGGAGTGGAAGCAACTTTGCGTTGCTTACAAAATTACTTTTATTCGTATTGCTTAACTTTCTGCTGATCGCTTCATTTGTTTTTATTATCCTAAGCTTAGTAGGAGTTACAAGCTTTTTATTCCTGTGACTTTAGCTAAAATCCAGACACCTAAAATATTAATAGACGGTCCAAACATGGATCCAAAAATACTTTTAGGGGGAAGGGTAGGGTTTCATGCACTTAGCTATTTAAATAATTGGTAGTCAGCATGGAAGAATAACAACAATACAAAAAAGTAAATAAATAAACAGTAAATAAAATCTCTCTCTAACTCATTCTAAGAATTGAAATATTACAAAAAAATTAATAATGATCAGTTTGCTTCAACAATAATTGTTGCAAAAATTTTTGCAGAATTATTTTTTACCCCTACTTACAGAAACGAGTAAGAGACAACGGTTGTATAAGGCGCAAATAAAAAAGAAAAATTAAGACTAATTTATCAACGATATTGCACCAATTGATAGTCAAACTCATTTTTATAAATCCCACAGCATAACTTTTCTGCGTTATTCACAGCTCTAATTAGTCGTTGAGTCGAATACTTTTTAAGTTATAATCCTCAAATAGTGAGTTAGTCAAGGGGAAGTTCATAGCCTCTCTGCTACTCTTTAAACTCGTCCTTTCTGGATGAGCTATATGAATAATGTTGATAGGCTGTAGTGTCTTAAACCCTCTCTAAATAGAGTCCAGTCTTACTCCGGTCGGCAAATGGATACATAACGAATTTATAAGACCCAAGATGGACTGTCGGCATATATTGTTTTGGCACATGATTAATCAAACAGATCGTGGTAATGAACAGTAAGTAAGAAGTGACTCGGCTCAATAGCAACCGAAACTCTAAAAAGCGGAATTTTGATGTCAAGCGCCAAAGTTTGACTGTTTGTTTCATTTTTTTTTAAAGAACGGCTTCGTTTCATTAGAATAGGAAGCTTTTTAAATATGCTAATTACTTTAGTGTAAAGAGAAAGGTATTTAGGAGAGGGGCAACTCCTTCATAGTCCGAATAATTTCCGTTCGTTTTGATTTTAAATGTTGCTCCGTACTTTCAGTTGAAAAAACTTTGTAAAAAGCTTTTGTAAAAAGTATTTGTAAAAAGTAAATGTAACAAGTAATTCGTAATTCGTAAACATTCGTAAAAAGTAATTCGCAAATGTCAGCCTTTAGAATTTCATTTCAGTACGATATTTTATAGCTGACTTTATATATTTTGAATCGATCCCTGTGAGATAAATAAAAAAAAAAGATTTTCTGGTGAAAGTAAAGAGCGAAATTGAATCTTAAAACGAATAAATGTTACTGCTTTGTAGTTTATGCAGGAAATATTTGAAAAACTGTCTTAAATAAACTGGCTCTGGATATTTCGCTATATTTTTAAATTAAAAAAAACAAGTGCTGTGCTGAAAATACGAAACTTATGCAACAAAAGAGGATTAGGAGTAGAAAAATTCTTAAGTAGCTTGCAGAAAATACAAGACAATAGTCCTTTACCGGTGATGAAATCAATAGCTACAAATGATAATTTTTTCTCTCTAGACATTTTTCTTAAAAAATATTTTTAAATTTTGGGTTACTGTGGGCCATGATTCGCTCTTTATAAGGTTACTGATATAACTGCAACCATGATGTTTGTTTTGTCAGAAAATGGACAATAGGGGGTCGATATATTTACGAGTAATTGCAACGACTTTACAGCAAAGAGGAATAGATTTCTGGGTTTGGATCACCTGAAAATAATACTGTTGTATTTAAAAAAGGGATTCTGAAAATATATTACTTGTTAAACTGTCTATTACTTGGAGCCATTTTCCTGTAGTGACTAGGGATCCTTAAAAGATATAATTTTTACTAAAAATGAATTTTTATGGGATTAGAAGCAAAATATAGTCGTTGAATATTTTTTGTTTTAAACTTTATCAGAAAATATTTTTGAATTTTATATTTAAATTAAATAAAAGATTAAATAGGGATAAAATCCTTTTAATAGACAGTGTTTCACAAACAGTGATAGAAATTCACAAAAAATACCAGATAAAATTCGGTCACATATGCAGTGACCGTCATCTGTAGTAAAACTAAATTAAAAAAATTAAAAAACAATATTTTTAGTTTTATATCTTTAGTAACTAACAGTAAATATCTGGTATTTTTTGTGAATTTCTATCACTGTTTGTGAAACACTTTCTATTAAAAGGATTTTATCCCTATTTGAACTTCTATTTACCGTTATGGAAAGGCAGTCTAGATTTATATTCAAATGCTTAATTTGAATTTAAATATTTTTAATAATTTAAGTCAAAATGTACTACATGAGGCAATGATTTATGTAAGTTTTCTTAACGGGACAACATAAGAAAAAAAATATTGTACATGAAGTGAACATTAAACAAAATTGCCTCAAAATAATCAATATTGAGTTGTTATGCCCATCATACTTTGGTCCTCTTCCTTGAGCCTATATGTGTTCCTTTAATAAATTTTTCTCATATTAAAAAAAAATTATATTTTTTTCAAGAATAAATTCAAGCTTTGTTATTGGATCTCACAAGACGATCAAGATCAATGCCTATATTTGGAATGTTGGAGAACCAGCATACGTTCCCAGGCTTCACATTCAATGGGACTTGGATGCAACTAAACACAAAATTCCAGATATCTGTAGCGATGATTATGAAAACTATATTAAAAAGCGAGAGGTTACGAGGAATGAAAGACAAGCTCAGAAATCATCTTTATCCAAGCTTATCTGCGAAATTCCTGGGCCATTGAAAGAGGAAAATGGAATGAAGGTAAAGTGGGTTTCTCTTGATCCGAGATGATACATTATTTTTCTCCTTTAGTCTACCTGACTTGTCACTTCCGTCACTTAATTCGAGAGGCAACCATTTAGAATATTTTTTTTTTTGAAAAAAGTGCTTTGCCATCTAAAATATATAAATAAGGACTTCTCAACTTTTCAACGTCAGCGAAAAAACTTTAAAGTCCAAATAAGAAAAACGATACAGTGTTAATGTTCTTTAACAGTAGTACAATACACATTAAGGTCTATATGACAAGTAAGTTTAAACTGTTATAAAAAACACATAAGTAAGCTAGATAAACTTATAAACCAACTTGTAAAAAATAAGTTTTAAATGATAAACAATTAATTTTTTCTTAAAATTAGTATTTTTCGACCGTGCTGAACAAAACGTCTACCTCAAAATTTTGATCGAGCGACTTTGGGAAAAAAACGTGGGAGGGGGCCTAGTTGCCTTCCATTTTTTGGTCAACTAAAAAGGGCACTAGAACTTCTAATTTACGTTTGAATGAGCCCTCCTGCGACATTCCAGGACCACTGGGTCGATACGATCATCCCTGGAAAAAAAATCATCCGTGATCTTTCTTCTGGCAAAAAATACAAAATTCCAGATTTTTGCAGATAGGAGCTTGAAACTTCTATAGTAGTGTTCTCGTATATGCTGAATCTGATTGTGTGATTTTCATTAAAGTTTTATGACTTTTAGGGTGTGTTTCCCCCTTTTTTTCGAAAATATGGCAAATATTCTCAGGAGTGTAACTTTTGAAATCAGCATAAAAATCTGATTCTTTTGATGTATCTATTGGTATCAAACTCCTTTTTTTAGAGTTTCGGGTGCTATTGAGCCAAGTCGCTGCTTACTTACAGTTCGTTACCACGAACTGTTTGATGACCCCTGAATCACCAAGGCCGTTTAATTGGAATAAATAGTTAGTTTTTTTTTAATACTAAAAAAAACTTCAGCGTGAAGAGTGAGGTATTGACGAGGGGTGAACCCACTCATATACGTAATAATTTCTGTTCGTTTTAAGTTTTAATGTTGCTCCTTACTTTCAGCTGAAAAAACGTTTTTTTTTTTTTAATTAATTTCGGATCGTTTTTAAAAATGGTGGGAAATCTGGCACCCCCTTCTTGGAAAATTCCCTTCCGCTAGAAAAAATTCCTCCATGGCAAGATCTTCCCATGTAACCCCTTTTCCCAACCCCCCACCAGAAAACAAATCCCCTGAAAACGTCTGTATACTTCCCAATAACCAATACTATACATAAACAATGGGCAAAGTTCATAAATTTTAGCCCTTCCCCCAAGGACTGTGGTGGATTAAGTCGTCCTCAAAGACATAGTTGTTAGATGTTTTGACTTTGCTGAACAAAATGGCTATCTCAAAATTTTGATCGGGGGACTTTGGGGAAAAAATGAGCGTAAATGCCCTCCAATTTTTTCGGTCACTTAAAAAGAACACTAGAACTGTTACTATCCTTTTGTAAGAGCCCTCCTCGATAATCTAGGACCAATGGGTCAATACAATCACTCCTGGGGGAAAACAACAACAAAAATAAAACATACAAACAAATAAACAGGCATCCGTGATCTTGCATCTGGCAAAAAATACAAAATTCCACATTTTTGTAGATATGAGCTTGAAACCTCCCCAATAGGGTTTTTTGATACGCTGAATCTCATGGTGCTATTTTCATTAAGTTTCTCGGAATTTTAGAGCGTGATTCACCCGTTTTTCGAAAATAAAGCAAATTTTCTCATGCTCGTAATTTTTGATAAGTAATACTAAGCTTGATGCAACTTATATATTTGAAATCAACATAAAAATTTGATTCTTTTGATATATCTATTGGTATCAAATTCGGTCTCTATTGAGCCGAGGTCGCCCCTTATTTACAGTTCGTTACCGCGAACTGTTTATAGTGACGTTCAACCACCAGCGAATTAATTAGTGCTGAAGAGGTCAGATAAAGCTGATAATCATTAGAACCACCGAGTAGATGTATATTCAGTAGCCCTTTGGTGAAAGATAATTAATAATATTAATCATTAGTAATAATATTATCATTAATATCATCATTAATAATAAGATCATTAATAATATTAAAAACAAAAGAGAAAATTCTTAGATCATATAGAGATTTTACGTGAAGAAATTTTTCACATCTATAAGAATTGTTTTTCTCTTTAAAAGAACGTCCAGTCAGATAAATATTCGAAACCTTGTTTATCATGCACAAACGCAAAACACAGTCTAGTATAGAAAGTGGCAAAAACAATTCAAACCTGCCATTATCAGCTACTATTGTATTCAGTGGCTCCAACAAAAAAGTTTTGGCATGAAATTACTAACTCAATCAGCTTTTTTCTCCTATTTTACCATCTGAAAAACAAAAGTTTTGACTATAGGTTAAAAGTTAAAGTCTTTCAAATAGAGATTAATACAAACGGATATTGTTCTGAAATGAAAATAAAATGTGAATTGAGGTCTCTGCTAAAACTGAAATTAAACAGATGTTGTTACTGCATGCTGCCTGAATTTTATCAATCTTATCAAACAGTTCGTGCTAACGAACTGTAAGTAAGGAGCGACCCGGCTCAATGGTAACCGAAACTCTAGAAAACGGTATTTTGATACAAATATATACATCAAAAGAATTAGATTTTAATGCTGATTTCAAATATATAAGTTTCATCAAGTTTAGTCCTACCCATCAAAAGTTACGCGCCTGAAAAAATTTGGCTGATTTTCGAAAAAAGGGGGAAAGACCCCCTAAAAGTTATAGAACCTTAATGAAAATCACACCATCATATTCATTTAAATGATATTGTTGACCATTTTAAAAAGGTATGGGCCCCTACAGTGTCACTAGGGAACCTGACGTTATCTCTGTTGCTTTTTGCTGATAATGCGGTGTTGATAGGCAAGTCACCAGAGGAGCTCCAAATCTTATTGAGTATATTAGAAGAATATTTAGATAGAAAGAAACTAGTGTTGAATATTAAAAAGACTGAGATTGTGGTTTTTAGAGGAATTCCCTTCCGCTAGCGGAAAAATTCCCTTCCGCTAGAAAAAATTCCTCCATGGCAAGATCTTCCCATGTAACCCCTTTTCCCAACCCCCCACCAGAAAACAAATCCCCTGAAAGCGTCTGTACACTTTCAATAACCAATACTATACATAAACAACGGCAAAGTTCATAAATTTTAGCCCTTTCCCTAGGGACTCTGGGGGGTTAAGTCATCCTCAAAGACATAGTTGTTTGATTTTTTGACTATACTGAACAAAATGGCTATCTCAAAATTTTGATCGGGGGACTTTGGGGAAAAAATGAGCGTAAATGCCCTCCAATTTTTTCGGTCACTTAAAAAGGACACTAGAACTGTTACTATCCTTTTGTAAGAGCCCTCCTCGATAATCTAGGACCAATGGGTCAATACAATCACTCCTGGGGGAAAACAACAACAAAAATAAAACATACAAACAAATAAACAGGCATCCGTGATCTTGCATCTGGCAAAAAATACAAAATTCCACATTTTTGTAGATATGAGCTTGAAACCTCCCCAATAGGGTTTTTTGATACGCTGAATCTCATGGTGCTATTTTATTAAGTTTCTCGGAATTTTAGAGCGTGATTCACCCTTTTTTCGAAAATAAAGCAAATTTTCTCATGCTCGTAATTTTTGATAAGTAATACTAAGCTTGATGCAACTTATATATTTGAAATCAACATAAAAATTTGATTCTTTTGATATATCTATTGGTATCAAATTCGGTCACTATTGAGCCGAGGTCGCCCCTTATTTACAGTTCGTTACCGCGAACTGTTTATAGTGACGTTCAACCACCAGCGAATTAATTAGTGCTGAAGAGGTCAGATAAAGCTGATAATCATTAGAACCACCGAGTAGATGTATATTCAGTAGCCCTTTGGTGAAAGATAATTAATAATATTAATCATTAGTAATAATATTATCATTAATATCATCATTAATAATAAGATCATTAATAATATTAAAAACAAAAGAGAAAATTCTTAGATCATATAGAGATTTTACGTGAAGAAATTTTTCACATCTATAAGAATTGTTTTTCTCTTTAAAAGAACGTCCAGTCAGATAAATATTCGAAACCTTGTTTATCATGCACAAACGCAAAACACAGTCTAGTATAGAAAGTGGCAAAAACAATTCAAACCTGCCATTATCAGCTACTATTGTATTCAGTGGCTCCAACAAAAAAGTTTTGGCATGAAATTACTAACTCAATCAGCTTTTTTCTCCTATTTTACCATCTGAAAAACAAAAGTTTTGACTATAGGTTAAAAGTTAAAGTCTTTCAAATAGAGATTAATACAAACGGATATTGTTCTGAAATGAAAATAAAATGTGAATTGAGGTCTCTGCTAAAACTGAAATTAAACAGATGTTGTTACTGCATGCTGCCTGAATTTTATCAATCTTATCAAACAGTTCGTGGTAACGAACTGTAAGTAAGGAGCGACCCGGCTCAATGGTAACCGAAACTCTAGAAAATGGTATTTTGATACCAATTGATACATCAAAAGAATCAGATTTTAATGCAGATTTCAAATATATAATTTTCATCAAGTCTTACTAATTAAAAGTTACGAGCCTGAAAAAATTTGCCTTATTTTCAAAAAAAGGGGGAAAGACCCTCTAAAAGTTATAGAACCTTAATGAACATCACACCATCATATTTATTTAAATGATATTGTTGACCATTTTAAAAAGGTATGGGCCCCTACAGTGTCACTAGGGAACCTGACGTTATCTCTGTTGCTTTTTGCTGATAATGCGGTGTTGATAGGCAAGTCACCAGAGGAGCTCCAAATCTTATTGAGTATATTAGAAGAATATTTAGATAGAAAGAAACTAGTGTTGAATATTAAAAAGACTGAGATTGTGGTTTTTAGAGGAATTCCCTTCCGCTAGCGGAAAATTCCCTTCCGCTAGAAAAATTCCTCCATGGCAAGATCTTCCCATGTAACCCCTTTTCCCAACCCCCCACCAGAAAACAAATCCCCTGAAAGCGTCTGTACACTTTCAATAACCAATACTATACATAAACAACGGCAAAGTTCATAAATTTTAGCCCTTTCCCTAGGGACTCTGGGGGGTTAAGTCGTCCTCAAAGACATAGTTGTTAGATGTTTTGACTTTGCTGAACAAAATGGCTATCTCAAAATTTTGATCGGGGGACTTTGGGGAAAAAATGAGCGTAAATGCCCTCCAATTTTTTCGGTCACTTAAAAAGGACACTAGAACTGTTACTATCCTTTTGTAAGAGCCCTCCTCGATAATCTAGGACCAATGGGTCAATACAATCACTCCTGGGGGAAAACAACAACAAAAATAAAACATACAAACAAATAAACAGGCATCCGTGATCTTGCATCTGGCAAAAAATACAAAATTCCACATTTTTGTAGATATGAGCTTGAAACCTCCCCAATAGGGTTTTTTGATACGCTGAATCTCATGGTGCTATTTTATTAAGTTTCTCGGAATTTTAGAGCGTGATTCACCCTTTTTTCGAAAATAAAGCAAATTTTCTCATGCTCGTAATTTTTGATAAGTAATACTAAGCTTGATGCAACTTATATATTTGAAATCAACATAAAAATTTGATTCTTTTGATATATCTATTGGTATCAAATTCGGTCACTATTGAGCCGAGGTCGCCCCTTATTTACAGTTCGTTACCGCGAACTGTTTATAGTGACGTTCAACCACCAGCGAATTAATTAGTGCTGAAGAGGTCAGATAAAGCTGATAATCATTAGAACCACCGAGTAGATGTATATTCAGTAGCCCTTTGGTGAAAGATAATTAATAATATTAATCATTAGTAATAATATTATCATTAATATCATCATTAATAATAAGATCATTAATAATATTAAAAACAAAAGAGAAAATTCTTAGATCATATAGAGATTTTACGTGAAGAAATTTTTCACATCTATAAGAATTGTTTTTCTCTTTAAAAGAACGTCCAGTCAGATAAATATTCGAAACCTTGTTTATCATGCACAAACGCAAAACACAGTCTAGTATAGAAAGTGGCAAAAACAATTCAAACCTGCCATTATCAGCTACTATTGTATTCAGTGGCTCCAACAAAAAAGTTTTGGCATGAAATTACTAACTCAATCAGCTTTTTTCTCCTATTTTACCATCTGAAAAACAAAAGTTTTGACTATAGGTTAAAAGTTAAAGTCTTTCAAATAGAGATTAATACAAACGGATATTGTTCTGAAATGAAAATAAAATGTGAATTGAGGTCTCTGCTAAAACTGAAATTAAACAGATGTTGTTACTGCATGCTGCCTGAATTTTATCAATCTTATCAAACAGTTCATGGTAACGAACTGTAAGTAAGGAGCGACCCGGCTCAATGGTAACCGAAACTCTAGAAAACGTTATTTTGATACAAATAGAAACATCAAAAGAATTAGATTTTAATGCTGATTTCAAATATATAATTTTCATCAAGTTTAGTCCTAACCATCAAAAGTTACGCGCCTGGGAAAATTTGGCTGATTTTCGAAAAAAGGGGAAAGAACCCCTAAAAGCTATATAACCTTAATGAAAATCACACCATCATATTCATTTAAATGATATTGTTGACCATTTTAAAAAGGTATGGGCCCCTACAGTGTCACTAGGGAACCTGACGTTATCTCTGTTGCTTTTTGGTGATAATGCGGTGTTGATAGGCAAGTCACCAGAGGAGCTCCAAATCTTATTGAGTATATTAGAAGAATATTTAGATAGAAAGAAACTAGTGTTGAATATTAAAAAGACTGAGATTGTGGTTTTTAGAGGAATTCCCTTCCGCTAGCGGAAAATTCCCTTCCGCTAGAAAAAATTCCTCCATGGCAAGATCTTCCCATGTAACCCCTTTTCCCAACCCCCCACCAGAAAACAAATCCCCTGAAAACGTCTGTATACTTCCCAATAACCAATACTATACATAAACAATGGGCAAAGTTCATAAATTTTAGCCCTTCCCCCAAGGACTCTGGGGGGTTAAGTCATCCTCAAAGACATAGTTGTTAGATGTTTTGACTTTGCTGAACAAAATGGCTATCTCAAAATTTTGATCGGGGGACTTTGGGGAAAAAATGAGCGTAAATGCCCTCCAATTTTTTCGGTCACTTAAAAAGGACACTAGAACTGTTACTATCCTTTTGTAAGAGCCCTCCTCGATAATCTAGGACCAATGGGTCAATACAATCACTCCTGGGGGAAAACAACAACAAAAATAAAACATACAAACAAATAAACAGGCATCCGTGATCTTGCATCTGGCAAAAAATACAAAATTCCACATTTTTGTAGATATGAGCTTGAAACCTCCCCAATAGGGTTTTTTGATACGCTGAATCTCATGGTGCTATTTTATTAAGTTTCTCGGAATTTTAGAGCGTGATTCACCCTTTTTTCGAAAATAAAGCAAATTTTCTCATGCTCGTAATTTTTGATAAGTAATACTAAGCTTGATGCAACTTATATATTTGAAATCAACATAAAAATTTGATTCTTTTGATATATCTATTGGTATCAAATTCGGTCACTATTGAGCCGAGGTCGCCCCTTATTTACAGTTCGTTACCGCGAACTGTTTATAGTGACGTTCAACCACCAGCGAATTAATTAGTGCTGAAGAGGTCAGATAAAGCTGATAATCATTAGAACCACCGAGTAGATGTATATTCAGTAGCCCTTTGGTGAAAGATAATTAATAATATTAATCATTAGTAATAATATTATCATTAATATCATCATTAATAATAAGATCATTAATAATATTAAAAACAAAAGAGAAAATTCTTAGATCATATAGAGATTTTACGTGAAGAAATTTTTCACATCTATAAGAATTGTTTTTCTCTTTAAAAGAACGTCCAGTCAAATAAATATTCGAAACCTTGTTTATCATGCACAAACGCAAAACACAGTCTAGTATAGAAAGTGGCAAAAACAATTCAAACCTGCCATTATCAGCTACTATTGTATTCAGTGGCTCCAACAAAAAAGTTTTGGCATGAAATTACTAACTCAATCAGCTTTTTTCTCCTATTTTACCATCTGAAAAACAAAAGTTTTGACTATAGGTTAAAAGTTAAAGTCTTTCAAATAGAGATTAATACAAACGGATATTGTTCTGAAATGAAAATAAAATGTGAATTGAGGTCTCTGCTAAAACTGAAATTAAACAGATGTTGTTACTGCATGCTGCCTGAATTTTATCAATCTTATCAAACACTTCGTGATAACGAACTGTAAGTAAGGAGCGACCCGGGTCAATGGTAACCGAAACTCTAGAAAAAGGTATTTTGATACAAATAGATACATCAAGAGAAATAGATTTTAATGCTTATTTCAAATATATAAGTTTCATCAAGTTTAGTCTTAACCATCAAAAGTTACGCGCCTGAGAAAATTTGACTGATTTTCGAAAAAGGGGAAAAGACCCCCTAAAAGTTATAGAACCTTAATGAAAATCACACCATCATATTCATATAAATGATATTTTTGACCATTTAAAAAAGGTATGGGCTCCTACGGCGTCACTAGGGAACCAGGCGTTATCTCTGTTGCTTTTTACTGATGACGCAGTGTTGTTAGGCCAGTCACCCGAGGAGCTCCAAATTTGATAGGGTATATTAGAAGAACATTTAGATAGAAAGAAACTATGGTTGAATATTAAAAAGACTGAGATTATGGTTTTTAGAGGAATTCGTGTGAATAATGATGATCAAAAAGTAGAATTTTATTATAAAGGTGAAAAAGTAAAAGAGAGCGAAAATTTTAAATATTTGGGAGTAACACTTTCAGCAAAAGGAGGATGGAAAGAGCATGTAAAACAGATGATTAAGAGAGGGAAAGCAGTTTCAGCTGCCATTTTACGTAATTCAAGGCTTTCAAGTATAAAAGATCTAAAAATGCATAAAAATTTTTTTAATTCTAAAGTTTTACCTACTATCCATTACGGAGCTGAACTTTGGGGACATGACCCGGCACCACAATTGGAATCAATTCAGCTACAACACTTTGAGAGATTAATTGGTCTTCATGTAAAAACCCACAATCAGGCAATGAAGGATGGCCTAGGTATATTTTCGCTGAGAATGAGTAGATTAGCACAGATGATCCGGTACTGGCTAAAGGTTCTAAGTCTCTCAGAAGATAGGTTAGCAAAAGCAGCTTATGTGGATATGCTACGGTCGAAACGTAAAAGATCGTGACCGTATCTAATAAAAAATGTTTTTATATAGCAGATTATGATCCGATATCTAAAATGAAGGGCGATGACCGTTAAAGCAACAGGAGTTGTGTTTTGGTAATACTGGTGTAATTAAGACGGTTCAGGCCGTCCCATATCTGAGTGACTACGATAAAACAAATTAAGAAATGTAGTTTTATTACCCTTTAAAATAGCTGTTTGGATTCGAATATTATTTTAAACTTGGATTACCGGGGGAGACATTGAGGACTTGGTTTCGGATCCGAGCAAATCGCCTGCCACTAAAAAATAGAAAAAGAGTATTTGAAAGAAGTAGGGTGGCCCCAGATGCAAATGCGGATTACTCTTGCCCCAGATGTAACCTAGGTATTGAGGATGTCGCCCATATTCTCAACGAGTGCCAGCAACTTTCTCTGTTAAGGGAAAAGTATTTTGAGGGTGGCAACTGAGAGTTCCCGGGGATCCTGAAAACGACTGTGAAAAGGTCAATCAGGCAGATATGTAAATATGTAAATGAAGCGTTGACATCAATGAGTGAAACTTGATATTTATGTTACTTTTCTTGTTGAGTGTGATTAAGAATACTGTTCTGTATGGCCTGTTTTTTGGATTATAATAAAATTATTATTATTATTATTCAGCGTATCAGAGAACCCTACTGCAGAGGTTTCAAGCTCTTATCTAAAAAAATGTGGAATTTTGTATTTTTTGTCAGATGCAACATCACGGATGCGTGTTTATTTGTTTGTTTGTTTGTTTGTTTTTCCCAGGGGTGATCGTATCGAACCAGTGGTCCTAGAATATTGTGGGAGGGCTCATTGGAATGGAAATTAAAAGTTCTAGTGCACTTTTTAAGTGACAAAAAAATGAAGGGCAACTAGACCCCCTCCCATGCTCATTTTTTCCCAAAGTCACCCGATCAAAATTTTGAGATAGCCGTTTTGTTCAGCATGTTCGAAAATATTATAAGTATGTCTTTTAGGATGACTTAATACCCCGAAGTTCCCAGGGGGAGGGCTGAAAGTTATGAACTTTACCCAGTGTTAACATATAGTATTGGTTATTGGGAAGTATACAGACGTTATCAGGGGAGATTTTTTCTGGTAGGGGGGGGGGGTTGGTCGGGGGTTATGTGGGAGGATCTTTCCATGAAGGTAGTTTTCATGGGGGAAGGGACATTGCTATGAAGGGGACGCCGGACTTCCCAGCATTATTTAAAGAAAGATCAGAAATTAAATATAAAAAAAACAAGTTTTTCAGCTGCAACAGCAGCAACTTCAAAACTTTAAACGAACAGAAAATATCAAATACATGATTGGGTTCACCCCCTAGTCAATACCTCGCTCTTTAAGCCATAGATTTTTTTAGTAGTTTCATAAGACCTATTTATTATAAGTAACGGCCTTTTTTATTAAGCGGTCATTTTTAAAGAATCTGAATAAAATTCGAACTTTAGCTTAAAGAGCAAGGTATTGGCTAGGGGGCAAATCCCCTAATATACGTATTAAAAATATATGAATGTAGAAGTTCGTTACGTAAGTTAATTCGTAAGTTACGAATATTTATTACTAATAAAAACGTTCGTAAATAAAATTAAACAAGTTTCGAGAAAGCCATTTAACCAAATAAAAATAAAATTAATATGCAAATTTGGTTGTAATTTTTCATGCACGGTGAGCCAAAATCAAAACCTGCATTAATTCAAAAATGTTCACAAATGAAATAAAAAAAAAACAAGTTTTTTTAACTGAAAGTATGGATCGACGTTAAAACTTAAAACGAACAGAAATTATTCTGTATGTGAAAGGGGCTGTCCCCTCCTCAACGTCTTGCTCTTTATACCAGAGTTTTTTATTGTTTTAAAAAATAAAGCTGTAAGACAGAATCAAACTATAGCGTAAAGAGTGAGGCATTGAGGAGGGGACTACCCCTTCCATATATAGCATAATTTCTGTTTGTTTTAATTTTTAACGTCGTTCCTTACTTTCAGTTAAAAAAACTTGTTTTTTTTATTTATTTTTAACCAAGTGCAACTAGATACTTTAACTCAAACCTTGTCGTATCATAACCAAAATGCAAGAAAAAGATTAGAATGATTCACTATCTTTGAGTTAGTTCAGAAAACTTTGTGGAAAACAATCTCAATTAAATCTCAATTACAATCCCCCTCCCATAGAACTGTTCTTTATTCCCTACTCTAGAAATATATTCACTTTCCCATGTTGGATTATTTGCACAAATTAAATAAAAAAAAAGTTTTTTTTACCTGAAAGTAAGGAGCGACATTAGAACTTAAAATGAACAGAAATTTTTCCATATAGGAAAGGGGCTGTCTCCTCCTCAACGCCTTGCTCTTTAGGCTAAAGCTTTTTATTGTTTTAAAAAATTGAGTTGTTAGAAAGAGTCAAACTTTAGCGTAAAGATCGAGGCGTTGAGGAGGGGACTGCCCCTTTCATGTATGGAATAATTTCTGTTCGTTTTAAGTTGTAATGTCGCTCCTTACTTTCAGTTAAAAAAAAATTGTTTTTTATTTAATTTCTGAACGTTTTTAAATTAATACAGGTTTTGATTTTGGCTCACCGTACATGAATAATTAAAATGAAATTTCCATATTACTTTTACATTTTTTTTATTTCTGGAAAAGTGTTCAATTTTATTTACGAACGATTTTATTAGTAATAAATATACATAACTTACGAATTAACTTACGTAACGAACTTCTATGTTTGTATATTTTATTTTGTATATTAGGGGGGTTCGCCCCCATAGTCAATGCCTCGTTCTTTACGCTAAAGTTCGAATTTTTTTCCAATTCTTTAAGAATGACCCTTAATCACAAAGGCCGTTAATTAGAATGAATAGCTCCTATAAAAGTACTAAAAAAAACTTTAGCGTAAAGAGCAAGGTATTGACTAGGGGGTGAACCCAACTATATACGTAATAGTTTTTGTTCGTTTTAAGTTTTTATGTCGAAAAGTTTACAGTTGAAAAGTTTTTCAGTTGAAAACTTAATTTTTTTAATTTCTGATCGTTTTCTTTAATTAATGCTGGGATATCCGGCGCCCCCTTCATAGCAATGTCCCTTCCCCCATGAAAGCTTCCTCCGTGGAAAGATCCACGTAACCCCCGATCCACCCCCCCCCCCCCACTCACTACCAGAGTAAAATCCCCCTAAAACTGTCTGTATATTCCGATAACCAATACTATATGTAAACATCGGGCAAAGTTCATAACTTGCAGCCCTTCCCCCGGGGACTATGGGGGATTAAGTCATCCTCAAAGACAAAGTTATTAGATTTTTTTACCATGCTGAACAAAATGGCTACCTCAAAATGTTGATCGGGTGACTTAAGGAAAGAAATGAAAGTGGGAGGGAGCCTAGTTGCCCTCCATTTTTTGGCAACTTAAAAAGGGCCCTAAAACTTTTAATTTACATTCGAATAAGCCCTCCCGCGATATTCTAGGACGACTCTGTCAATACGATCACTCTAGGGGAAAAAAACAACAACAACAAAAAAACAAATTAACACGCATCCGTGGTCTTTCTTCAGACAAAAAATACAAAATTCCACATTTTTGCAGATAGGAGCTTGAAACCTCTACAGTAGGGTTCCCTGATACGCTGAATCTGATAGTGGGATTTTCATTAAGGGTCTATGAATTTTAGGGGGTGTTTCCTCTTTTTTCGAAAATAAGGCAAATTTTCTCAGGAGCATAAGTTTTGATAGGTGAAACCAACTTGATTAAACTTATATATTTGAAATCAACATAAAAATTTGATTCTTTTGATGTATCTATTGGTATAAAAATTCCTTTTTTTAGGTTACTATTGAGCCGGGTCGCTCCTTACTTACAGTTCTTTACCACAAACTGTTTGATAATATCCAGGACTACAAATATGTAAATAATAATGGATTCGGTCCAAATCCAAATGACGAACAGGGTGCTTCCCTGATTTTATAGGAGATAAAATAAAATTAGGCTTTTAAGATTTTTGCAGAAATTTCTTTATGCTTGAGGATTATAATAAAAAAAAACAGATTATGGAGTTTAGCTGAGTAACTCAACTCCATAATAAACTGGACTCCATATAACTAATGATTTGTGCTTTTCCAGCTTATTGTAAGAAAAATTTGATACATACTCTTTCATTTTGGTCACGGAGCCTGCTACTATATTTCCACATGCTATTTGTCATTAAGTTTGGAAGATATCATCTTTAAATAGTCAATATTTGATCATATCATATAAAATAGGCACTTTTTTCATATCTTTCAAATGTTTACAACTTTTGACTGGAAATTTTTAAAAATATTACTCAGACAAAATATGATTCATTAATAAACTCTTCATAGCAATGAACAGTAAGCAAGGAGCAACTCTTGTCAACAGAAGCCAAAATTAAAAAAAAAGAAAAACTGAATTTAAGAAAATAGCACGTACTTAAATCAAATAAATCTATTTTTATGCTGATTTCAAGCACGTATGATTCGTCAGTTCCAAATTTACCGATCGAAATTTAATGACAGAAGAAAATTTGCTGATGTTTTGAAGAAGGGGAAACCCAACAAGGGTTTAAATTAACTGTAATCTATATGAGTAATCACGTCAAACATAACAACCGATATGCTAAATATCATACAGATGAAACTTAAAGCGACAAGAAATCAGAGTGATTAATCAAGTCAAACTTTAAATTAACAGATATTCTCACAAATAAGAATTAGTCTAACTCCCACCCTCCCCTCTGAATAATGAACAGTGAACTTTTAAAATCCCCATTGGTAATTGTACATCAATTTATTTGGTTTGTGGAAGGAATATTTTGAATTGACGAAAAAATATTTTCAACATATCTGACTAATAAGACTAGATTAATTGATTGTTTTTGGTTAATTTTCTGGTCTTTAGAAGCTTTGTAGTGGTAGCCGCATTCTTTTGTGTGTTAATTTTTTCTTTTCAAATTTAACTTGATTATTCCTTTTAATATGTGTTTGATCTATATTTCATTTGTAAAAAGCGAAGAATCGTACAACAAACATGGGAAAATATGGAGAGCAAAGACATTACGAAAATTTTGGAGGGAAGAGTGAGTCAATTTTTTGAATTGCTTAATTCATTGAATCAAACCTATGACAGTTAATAATGCCATCTTAGTCGTTTTTTCTATCACTCTTGAGGATTACTTATTTAAATCACGTTTATTGTTATTATTACCAAGATTGTCAAGTTTCAGGGCTGCATTGACATTAACAGTTAATTCTTCATTTTTATACAGTGGTCCAACATCACAGGTGATCTTTGCACATGAAAATTCATCCCCACAGTCAAGAACAATTCCTTTGTTTGAAGTCAACGTTGATTTAGGCCTGCTTTCTTCTTTAAATTAAATAAAAAAAACAAGTTTTTTAAACTGAAAGTAAGGAGCGACATTAAAACTTAAAACGAACAGAAATTATTCCGTATATGAAAGGGGCTGTCCACTCCTCAACGCCTCGCTCTTTACGCTAAAGTTTTTTATTGTTATAAAAAATAAAGTTGTGAGACAGAGTCAAGCTTTAGCGTACAGAGAGAGGCGTTGAGGAGGGGACAGCCTCTTTTATATACGGAATAATTTTTGTTTGTTTTAAGTTTTAATGTCGCTCCTTACTTTCAGTTTAAAAAACTTGTTTTTTTTATTTTATTTCTGATCGTTTTTTAGCTAATGTAGCTTTTATTTTGGCTCGCCGTCATTGAATAAGTAAACAAAATTTGCGTAAAAAATTTACTTTACTTTTGCTAAATGGCTGTATCTAAATTTGGTGCTGACGTAATTTACAAATTAACTTACGTAACGAACTTCTATAGTCGTATATTTTTCTTCTGGAAAAAAATACAAAGTTGCAGATTTTTGCAGATATGAGCTTGAAGCCTATGTAATAGGGTTTTCTGATACGCTGAATCTGACAGTGATTTTCATTAAAATTCTTTCACTTTTAGGGGATGTTTCCCCCCTCTTTAAAAATCAGGTAAGTTTTCTCAGGCTCGTAGCCTTTGATGAGTAATACTAAACTTAACAAAATTTGTATATTTAGAATCAGCATTATAAGCCCATTCTTTTGATACATTTATTGACATCGAAGTTCCGTTTTTAAAAGTTTCGATAACTATTGAGCCGTATCGCTTGTTTTTTTTTTATTTTTGTTTTTTATTACGTATATGTTATTACGTATATGATGGGGTTCTCCCCTTAGTCAATACCACGCTCTTTACGTTAAAAGTTAAAAAAAATTTTAATTCACACACCCCTGAATCACAAAAGCCGTTTAATTAGAATAGATAGCTTTTTTGAAAGCACTGAAAAAAACTGTAGCGTAAAGAGCGAGGTATTGACTTGGGGGAGAAACCCCTCATATACGTAATAATTTCTGTTCATTTTAAGTTTTAATGTTGCTTCTTACTTTCAGTTGAAAAAACTTGTTTTTTTTAAATTTAATTTCTGATCGTTTTTTTAAATAATGCTTGGGAATCCGGCGCCCCCTTCATAGAAATGTCCCTTACCCTAAAGAAACATCCTCCACGGAAAGATTATTCCGAGTAACCCCCTCCTCAAGCCCCCCCCCCCACAAAAAAAAATTCTTCCTGAAAATGTCTGTATACTTCCCAATAACCAATACAATATGCAAGCAATGGGCAAAGTTCATAACTTGCAGCCCTTCCCCTGGGAACTGTGGGGGATTAAGTCATCGTAAAAGACATATTTATCAGATTTTCGACTATGCTAAACAAAATGGCTATGTCAAAATTTTAGTTGGGTGACTTTGAGAAAAAAATGAGCGTGGGAGGGGGCCTAGTTGCCCTCCATTTTTTTTGGTCACTTAAAAAGGGCACTAGAACTTTTAATTTCCTTTCAAATGAGCCCTCTTACGATATTCTAGGACCACTGGATCAATACGATTACCCTTGGGGAAAAGACAAAAAAAACAAAACAAATAAACACGCACCCGTGATATTTCTTCTGGCAAAAAATGCAAAATTCCACATTTTTGTAGATAGGAGCTTGAAACCTTTACACTAGGGTTCTCTAATACGCTGAATATGATGGTGTGAATTTCATTAAGGTTCTATAACTTTTATGGGGTCTTTCCCCCTTTTTTCAAAAATTAGCCAAATTTTCTAAGGCGCGTAACTTTTGATGGGTAAGATTAAACTTGATGAAACTTATTATATTTGAAATCAAAATTAAAATCTGATTCTTTTGATGTATCTATTGGTACCAAAATTCCGGTTTTTAGAGTTTCGGTTACCATTGAGCCGGGTCGCTCCTTACTTACAGTTCGTTACCACGAACTGTTTGATGCAGAATGCTTTTCTGTTGATGTCCTAAAAATGTAAAATATCATAGAGTTAAAAATTAACTTAAAAATTAGGTTTAGGGTTTATTGGTATAGTTGGGCATAGTACTAGGTGTAGACATCTGTGCTTTACCCCATCCCATATCCCTGGACGAATATACGAAACAATTTCTTCAAAATAAATTTAAGTAAGGTGACTAATTGTCCCCCAACCGACGATCAGTTTTATCTGAATGATCTTTAACATAATTATTAAGAGTCTGATGTAAACTGCGCATTTTCAGCTTCAGGCCAATGATTTTATGACCGAATTTAATGTTGAATATTTTCAATAGGTCTCTCCTTGTATCAGAGGCAACGCTGTAGCGTTGCCTATAGTAAAGGCCATACGGCTCCAATGTTTTATTATTATTATTTATTATTTTTTTCCCCAGAGGCACTTCATATAGAAGGGGTTGTCGTAGAAACTTCAAAGGGGGATCATTCGATTGGAAATCGAGAGTTCTAGTGCCCTTTTTAATAGTCGAAAATGATTGGAGGGCAACTAGCCTTCCCCCCCAGCCCATCATTCCCCCAAACACATCCAATCAAAATTTTGAGATAGCCGTTTTGTTCAGCGTTGTTGATTTCCAGATAGAAAATATATTTTGAGGAGGATACCCCCCATAACCCTCAGGGCAAGAGTTTTAAGTTATGCCCTGGGGGCATATAAGGTTTTTATAGAAGGCGTTGTCGTAGAAACTTCAAAACAGGCTCATTCAATTGGAAATTAAAGAGCTAGTGCCCTTTTTTAGTCGAAAGTGATTGGAGTGTAACTAGCCCACCTCCCCCCCCCAGACCCATCATTTCCCCAAACACATCCAATCAAAATTTTGAGATAGCCATTTTGTTAAGCGTAGTTGATTTCCGGATAGAAAATATATTTTTGAGGAGGATACCTCCCCCCACAACCCTCAGGGCAAGGGTTTTAAGTTATGCCCTTGGGGCATATATGGTTTTTATAGAAGGCGTTGTCGTAGAAACTTCAAAACAGGCTCGTTCAATTGGAAATTGAAGAGCTAGTGCCCTTTTTAATATTCTAAAGTGATTGGAGTTTAACTAGCCCCCCTCCCCCCCTCACGCCCAACATTTCCCCAAACAAACCCAATCAAAATTTTGAGATAGCCATTTTGTTCAGCGTAGTTGATTTCCAGATAGAAAATATATTTTTGAGGTGGACACTCCCCCACAACCCTCAGGGCAAAGGTTTTAAGTTATGCCCTGAGGGCATATAAGGTTTTTATAGAGGCGTTGTCGTAGAAACTTCAAAACAGGCTCATTCGATTGGAAATTAAAGGGCTATTATCCTTTTGAATAGTCCAAAATGATTGGAGGACAACTAGCCCCCCCCACAAACCTCCTTACCCCCCAAACAACCACTTAAAATGGGGAATAATCCCTGGTCTTCAACGTAGGGGAATCCCAGATAGAAAATATATTTTTGAGGAGGATACTCCCCCAAAACCCTCAGGGCAAGGGTTTTAAGTTATGCCTTGGGGACATATAAGGTTTTTATAGAAGGCGTTGTCGTAGAAAATTCAAAACATGCTCATTCGATTACAAATTAAAAGGCTAGTACCCTTTTTAATAGTCGAAAGTGATCGGAGTGTAACTAGCCCCCTCCCCCCCCACGCCCACCATTTCCCCAAACACATCCAATCACAATTTTGAGATAGCCATTTTGTTACACGTAGTTGATTTCCAGATAGAAAATGTATTTTTAAGGAGGAAACTCCCCCACGACCCTCAGGGCAAGGGTTTTAAATTATGAACTGGGGCCATATAAGGAGTTTATAGGAGCCTTTGTTGTAGAAACTTCTAATAAAGCTCAATCGATTGGAATTTAAATGGCTACTGCTCTTTTTAATAGTCTAAAGGGGTTGGAGGGCACCTAGCCCCCCCCCCCACGCCCATTATTTCCCCAAACAAATCCAATCAAAATTCTGAGATAGCCATTTTGTTCAGCGTAGTTGATTTCCATATAGAAAATATGTTTTTGAGGAGGACACTCCCCCAGAACCTTCAGGGCAAGGGTTTTAAGATATGCCCTGGGGTCATAGGCGTTGTCGTAGAAACTTCAAAAAAGGTTCATTCGATTGGATATTCAAATGGATAGTGCCCTTTTTAATAGTCAAAATTGATTGGAGGGCAACTAGCCCCCTCCCCCTCCCACCGCCCATTAGTTCCCTAAATACATCCCAAACACCCTGGTTCATGTTTCTGTTTGTTTAGTATCGCGTTTGTTCGGATTGAAAATATAAGTGTGTGGAGAGCACGGCCCAACAACCTTCGTATCCCATGTCGTAAGTTAGGTTATACTGACATTTAAGGTTTTTAGCAGAGTTTTCGCCATCGTACCAGATACTCAGGCTCTTGCGAGGGTTAATCAAAGGGCGCGCGACCTTTTTAACGTTCGAAATTGATTGGAGGGCAGCTAGACCCCCCCCCACCCCCCTACGCCCATCATTTCCCCAAACACGTCTAATCAAACTTTTGAGATAGCCATTTTGTTCAGTGTACCTGATTTCCAGATAGAAAATATGTTTTTGAGGAGGACACTCCCCCAGAACCTTCAGGGCAAGGGTTTTAAGATTTGCTCTGGGGGCATATAAGATTTTATAGAAGGCGTTGTCGTAGAAAATTCAAAAAAGTTTCATTCGATTGGAAATTCAAAGGGATAGTACCCTATTTAATAGTCAAAAGTGATTGGAGGGGCCCCCCCTACGCCCTTCATTTCCCCAAACACATCCAATCAAACTTTTGAGATAGCCATTTTGTTCAGTGTAGCTGATTTCCTGATAGAAAATATGTTTCGAAGAAGACACTCCCCCACAACCCTCGGCAAGAGTTTTAAGTTATGCCCTGGGGGCATATAAGGTTTTTATAGAAGGCGTTATCGTAGAAACTTCAAAACAGGCACATTCAATTGGAAATTCAAAGGGATAGTAGCCTTTTTAATAGTCGAAAGTGATTGGAGGGCAACTAGCCCCCCCCCCCCGCCCTCCTTCCCCCAAACACAACCAATCCCAATTTGGTGATAGCCATTTTGTTCAGCGTAGTTGATTTCCAGATAGAAAATATGTTTTTGAGGAGGACAATACCCCACAACCCTCAGGGCAAGGGTTTTAAGTTATGCCCGGGGGGCATATAAGGTTTTTATAGAAGGCGGTGTCATAGAAACTTCAAAAAAGGCTCATTCGATTAGAAATTCCGAGGGCTAATGCCCTTTGTAATAGTCGAAAGTGATTTGAGGGTAAGTAACCCCCCTCTCACGCCCACCTTTTCCCCAAACACATCCAATAAAAATTTTAAGACAGTAATTTTATTGAAAGTAGTTTTAAGATCTGGAAATTCCGTCTTTGAGGATTACAACTCCCCCTAAGCCCTCAGGGCAAGGGTTGTAATTGAAGGATTCTCCGAATCTTTCACTCTGTTCTTTATTGGGGGATGATCGTATGAAGGTAAGAGGAGGCTAATTCGATTATAATTTGAAATTTCTTGTACTCTGTTGTAGATTCAAATAATATTGTAGAGCAACTAGCCCCTTTCCCTTCACCATACCGTCATTGCATCAGATAAAAATTTTGAGATAGATATTTTGTTAAAATAGTTCGAATTTCTGATAACAAAAACTTCGGTGTCGACACAGCCCACCAGGGCCAAGGGGTAGGCGTTGTAAGTTATGCCCTGGGGCATAACTTATTAAGGGGGGTTTATAACTTATGGAAAGGGGTTTTGTATGGGAAGAAAACATAGGAAATCTATCATAATTAACAAATTATAAGGTTAAAATGTATATTCTGTGATAGATGCAAAATTACTTTGGCACACAAATTCCTATTAAGGTCAATTCCAAACAGCCGTGATAGCTTTGTGTCAGCAAGTGAAATTGTCTAAACCCCCTTATTGGAGCTATTTTTTCAAAACATTCAGTGTTGTCAATCGCTGTCCACAAGTTATGCAAGCTGTCTATTGTTCATATATAAGGTTTTTATCAAAGAGGTAATCGTATAGACTTTAATAAAAGCCTCATTCGATTTAAATTGAAAGTTCTAGATCCGTTTTTTAAATTAACGAATAATCGGCCTGTAAGCCCCCCCCCCCACTGCCAAAAAAACTTGAAACTTTTTTCAATAAAAAAAGAACAAAAATTTATGAAAAAAAACACTACGAAAAATAAGTTTTTCAAAGAAAAGTAAAGGCCATTTTAAACTTAACCTCAGGAGATACAAATACCTGTTGAAATTCAAACTCATAACGACCAGAAATTACTATTAAAGAATAAATGAAACCCAAAACGAAGATAAACTAAATAAACAATCATAGCAAAAAAACATACAACAAGTAATAACATAAATGAATAAATATTTCTTAAAGAGAGTAATGCTTAGATTGAATATGAAAATCTAGCTTAAAACGAAAACAAATATCTTGCTATTAAAGTATAAATGAAACTTAAAACGAACAGAAATTAAATAAACAATCAATGCGAACAAAACATACAATATATATTAATGTAAATGAATAAATAAATCTTAAAACGAGTGAAACTTAAATTGAATATACAAATCAAGTTTGAATCGAATAAAAATAACTACAAACAAGAGTTTAGGTATCGTCTCACTGCAGAAGCCTAAAACCTACTGCGTCATTAGCGCTTTACTGAAAACGAATTATATTACAAATGTTTTCTTTTGTACTTAATATTGAAAATAAATATTAAAATTACAGTGAAATTTTGAACTGATGAGCTTTCAGCAATTAATATCAGTATACAAAAAACATTCAGTTTAATTCTTTCCAAGATTGGTCAAGACGAATATAGTTTCACTACAAACAAAATTTGGATACTGTCCCCTTCTTTAACTGTAAAAACCTAAAGCCTTCTGCGTCATTGGTTCTTCACTTAAAATGAATTACTCGTATATTACAAATTTATTATTTTCCGGTTCTTACAGCATTGAAAATGAAAATAGAAATTACAGTGAAAAAAAAAACTTTAACTGATTGATCTTTCAACAATTAATATCATTATATATCTAATATTCAATATGATTTTGTTTATACTTTCCAAGACTGTTCAAGACTCATAAAGTTTTGCCATTTTTTTTTTTAACTGTGCCATTTTTTTTAACTAATCGTGTTAGTTTGTTATGAAAACATTCTATGGCTTCTAGGCATTTCTATTTGAGCGGAAAACTGCACCTCAAACTTTGTGGAACATGTATTTTCTTGCATGAAACACCAAAATATAATAAAATGTCAAGTTTTGGAGTGTTCCACCAATCGCAAGCAAGTGCCATTGGTATTTTTGAATCTGCATAGTCAATTTAGGGAATGGAGGGTAGGCTAATTCTCGTAGCAGCCCCATTCCGTCGTGGTATGGTTCATATTTTAAACACCTGGCGTCCGGACTATCATATAATCTACCAAGCATACAACTACCCCAAAACAGTATCAATAAATAAATGAAACCCAAAACGAACAAAAATTAAAATAAATATTAGAGTCAAACTCAAAACGAGCATAAATTAATGGAGTAGGGTTCAAAACCCCTATGCTTTCTAAAAGCCAGAATATAATTTGTACTTTACTGAAAAAAAATTCAAATGAGTATACTGAAAAAAAATGTGAATTGCCAATTTAATATACATATGCTGATATTTATTCCGTAAAATCTTAATTAATTTTTTATTTCTTAAAGTTACAAAAGTGAAAATATTTCAAAGAATTGTTTTCAGTAAAGCGCCAATGACGCAGTAGGTTTTAGGCCTCTGCAGTGAGACGTTACCCAAACTCTTGTTTGTAGTTATTTTTATTCGATTCAAACTTTATTTGTATATTCAATTTAAGTTTCACTCATTTTAAGATTTATTTATTCATCTACATTAATATATATTGTATGTTTTGTTCGCATAGATTATTTATTTAATTTCTGTTCGTTTTAAGTTTCATTTATACTTTAATGGCAAAATATTGGTTTTCCTTTTAAGCTAGATTTTCATATTCAATCTAAGCATTACTCGCTTTAAAATTTATTTATTCATTTATATTATTACTTGTTGTATGTTTTTCGCTCTGATTGTTTATGTAAGTTTTCTTGGTTTTGGGTTTTATCTATTCTTTAATAGTAATTTCTGGTCCTTTTGAGTTTGAATTTTAACAGGTATTCGGATCTCCTGAGGTTAAGTTTAAAATGGCCTTTACTTTTCTTTGAAAAACTTATTTTTCGGAAAGCTTTTTTTACTTAATTAATGGATAACAGTGGGTGCTTATGCACAGTTAGCTTTAAATAAACAAGGCACAAATGATATCTCATGACAGAACAGGGTTACACTATACATTGTTAAAAAGGGTGTTAGTTCCATCATGTCTTGACTCATAAGAGGACACGTGAAATCAGCACTGAAATTTACACAGAGCATCAACAACATAGAAAAATTGTAAAAATTAGCCTAAAATAAACTTTTTCTTATTTATGCCTTTGACATCCAACCTGAAGATCAGATCTGTGTTTTTGTATAACTTCCAGGGTCTTACACTCTTTTGATTAAAAAATTTACACAGTTTTTCGGAGATTAAGCCAAATGCAAAATTAAAGTATTTGCTTTCTAGATTTTCGAAAAAAAAAATCTAGAACACGGAATGTCTTAACTTTTTCACGGAATATAATGTAAGTTTTCTTCCTTCTGTGCTAAAATATCTATATTATAAAAATATTCCTAAGCCCCTAAATATTTTTATTTGCATATTGTATAATAATTATAAAATGTATAATTGCTTTACTTTCTACAGCAAAGAAAATAAAACAAAATTGAAGTTATGTTCCGAAAGAGATTAATAAGAAACTGTTTTTCTTTTCACTAAGCGAAGCTTCGTCCCGTGGTACTTTATTTTTAAATCTAAGAAAAGGAGATGGAAAAATTTGCACTCTTAAGTGTTCAAAGTAATATTGAAGTATTCTGAGATGTCACAAGAAACTTTGTTTTAGGAAAGTTTAACAGGGATATTTGATTTCTAAATATTACAACGTTTCTTCTTTCCAAAATACTACCTGAAATAAAAGTTTCTGAAATAGGTTATGTGGACGAAACTAATAAAAATTTAGAGAGGTTCTTGAATAAAACATTAATTTTCAATGGGCTTAATTTATATGAGCATGAAACTCAAAAAGATCAAATTTTGTTACCTGCTGTTATCTGTCATCAATAGCCTTTTTTTAATATGACCTTACCTTATTGTCTTACCACTTAGTGTCTAAAAAATGTAACATTTCAATAAGGACAAGTCCTTTTATTTGACAGTGAAACAAGAACAAAAAAAATCTCTAGATATTTCGGTCACATATATTGTTGCTGTTTTTAGCTGATAAGCTAAACTAATACAAATAAAACATCGACATTTATACTAAACAGCAAGTTCAATTAGATACTGTTTAACGCTCTTATTCTCTTCAACCAGTTGCAGATGCAAATCTCTTTAACTTCCCAGTTTCCGGGCCATTCACTTGATTTTTAGGTGAATATTCACTATCAGGTAAACAAAGGTCTTTGTTTACCATTCAGAGTATTCAGTTTTCGGTAATTAAAGAAACGAAATTTGCTTTATTTGACTGTAGTAAATTATCATAAATTCAATTTAAGCCAACTTCACTTTGCATCTCCGTTCAAAGCCAGTTTTTTTAATAAGATATTTTAATTTCAATGGTTTACCTAAAACCTATTTTTCAAATCCTGGTCCCTAGGAATCAGAGAAACATTTTCAAGCATGATAAAATGGCTCACGGAATTAAAAATGTGCTTAAATAGAGCCGGCGTGAAATTTTCAGGTTTGGAGTTTTGCTTTAGGGTTGGTGCAATAGATTCTTTATGTTGTAGTAATCTAAATTTTAAACTCTGGTTAGTAAGTTCTACATAGGAGCTTTCACAAGTGCACAGGATCTGATCTCAAGAATTTTCTTTTGTTCATCAGAGAACACTGTTGTTCGAAGAAAAGAAGGAACACATTGCTAAAGCGCCAGCTAGGACAAAATTAGACTAAAGAGAGATAGAAAAATACGTAATCTGATGTAATCTAAGAAATCTTGGATGATGAAAAGGATAAAGATACTCCAGAGCCATTGACGGCGTATAGGGCGTAGAATCAACGTTTAGGATGCAGCTGCTCAGTCTTTTTAACAGGGACGGGGACAGGTAGCCAGTCTCCAACCATGTTTCCCAACCATATGGGAGGGAGAATCGAACCCCAGGCCCCGTATTGCCAAGCGGAGCATCAATCTATTGTACTATCGCAGGGTATTAGGTATCTTAAAGTTATCTTAGTCAAAATAAATTCATTCCTTCTTCTCAAAACAATAGTTGAAATAAGAGTTTCAAAAGTAAGGTAAGTGGACAGAAAGAATCAAAATCTTAGAGAGGTTCTTACATGAATTAAAACGTTACCTTTCACTGGGCTTCACTGATGTGGCAAGAAACTCAAAAAGATCAAATTCTGTCATTTGCTGCTGCTCGTCTTCTACAGCCTCATCTTCAATGTAATCTTTACCGAGTGAGGTTTCAGCATCATCGAATCTCTTCACACGTTTTTGGTCTGTAGTTACGTTATTAGAAGGGGTGGTGATTACGATGTTATCTGCCGGGGGTATAAAAAAGGGTCCTTGACACTGGAAACGTCGCTCACCAACTCGAGCCTTTAAAATAAGTTAACGCATGAACCGAGATAATCTCACAAGCTGCTGTTTTACATGAGAAAGGCCTAGTAACTTCTATCTTATTGCATAGTATTTATTTAACCAATTAGCACTGAATTTACATAATCAAAAATACGCAACTCCTCCAAAAACTAGACTTCTTTTATTTTACTTTAAAAAAGTTGCACGATGAAGAATTTGGTTTCTGGGAGAAATCGAAATTAATCAGTAAAACATTAAACAGAGCCAAGTGAGTTTGCCTGATAGTTTTTTGCCGAAGAAGTTTCGGTCTTCTTTGAACCCTTCATTTGTGTTCCTGGATTCCACTTAATAATGCATAAATTAGAACTTCAAGTATGAATAGACGAGACAGCTTTGAGTTTTAGATATTTTGAAATATCAGCATTTTGAAAGATAAATAAAAGAGAACTGATTGACCATATATATATATATATATATATATATATATATATATATATATATATATATATATATATATATATATATATATATATATATATATATAGCAAAAATAACAGTTACTCAGTAATAAGTTGCTGCACGCCAGCTATGGGGGAAGAGGGGAAGATCAGTAGGTGGTTTTGGGGGAAGGCTGTTCAAACCCTCAAAGTTCAATGTTTTGGGGGATATTTAAAAAAAAAATATTGTGACACGTCCCTCCGATCAATATGGAAAGGGGATTCAGCCTCAAGTACCGTCTTATTTGGAATGATATATTTGGACAAAGCATTTAATTTCGGTGCTAGGGGGGAATGGGTCCCCTATTATTGTAGGAAAATTTTAGTGTGAGTTGAAAGTTATATTTACATAGTACTATTAATTGGGTGGGGAGACTCTTCAAAATAAGTGTCGAGTATTATAAGAATTGTCGGGCATTCTTGGCTAGTTTTTAGGTAAATCTATTTACGATAATAAGATGTTCATTTATTTTGGAGTTTGGAGTTTGGGAGAAGGTGGCAAAGTGTTTTCCGCTGATCGTCACAGAACAGTATATACTAGGCTTTTTATGTCTGCTGCCCAAAAGGCTCTTGCTAGGCTCTTGTCCCTAGAATGGCTGAACAAAACAGTTCACCAAGAGGCTAAAAGAAAGGCGGGATGCCCCAGATCCAGGCTAAAATGAGTTCATTCTCTATGAAATACCATAAACTAATAAAAAGTGATCTATTGATTGTTTATTTCATCTTTCCAGCCTCAGTATACGGCATATGATACTAACATTTGGGAGAGAGCTCAGTTTATCGTATATGCGGCAAGATGTAGTGCCCTTTTTCAGTCATAAAAGTATATCAGAAATCGCCCAAACGCCCCTTTAGTCTCTCTTTAGCCCCTTTTACTCCACCTGACATTCGGACAAAAATTTGAAGATCAGTTTATCGTATATGCGGCAAGATGTAGTGCCCTTTTTCCGTCATAAAAGTTGATCGGAAATCGCCCAAACTCTCCTTTAGTCTCTCTTTAGCCCCTTTTATTCCACCTGACATTCGGACAAAAATTTAAAGATAGCAATTCCAATCACAATAGTTCCATAGCTCTATAACTGTGCCTCCTGAGGTAATATTGTGTGTGATACTCAATTGGCAAGGATTTTATATTATGTAAACAGCTCATTCGAAACAGACAGCTTTACATTTTCTTTTTAGTAGAATACCATCTTATAATCAGTGTCATGTCAGACTTGAAAAGATGCCTAATTTGAGGGTCGCAGTTGATGATCTCAGACTTAAGTCCCTCCTCCTGCAAACTAGTTGCACCTCTTTCCGATCGCGATCGTTCACAGAGAATTTCAGATTTTCTTTGTGATTACAAATCATTATTTTGCCAGTTATTGACTAACTGAACTTGATCAAGTTTAATATGCAATTATTGAAATGACTTGTTCCTCAGCGTCATCGTATATTTGTATAATGGAAGATCATAAAAAGTCCTAAGAAGGCTTATCTGTTCACAAGTATTTCGTCACAATTGTATTTTTGATGACAGATCGAATGGGGAGGGGGAACGCTGAGCTACGTTTTTTGTAAGCTTTGTGCCCCTGGGGTCCAATTTGAGGACGGCCTGACTTTTGTTTGGCCTTAGATGGTTGACCAGAAAACAAACATCTTTGGTATTCTGAAATCTTTCATCCACGAAACGTGGCCAAGCCATCTCGACCTTTCTCTAATTGTAATCCTAGAAAGTGGGATAGAACAGTTTTCGTACAGCTTACTGTTTGAAATGCAGTCAGCCAGATGGGTAGCCAAAGCAATTCATAAAGAATTTCTCTGGAAAACATGTAATAAATCCTCTTCTCTCTTTCAGAGCTCCCACGTTTAGCGTCCACTTGCTTATGTGTCGTGATTTTGTTTGCCTTTCCATAATTATTACCAGTAAAACATTTTTTCATCGATAAACCTCAATCAACTTCTTCGGCTTTATAGATACTCCTTTCCTAATATTCTCTAGTAAAGTTCTTACAAAATTTATATTATTGCTCTTTATTTCAACAGCTAAGTATTTCATAATCTTCGTTGTAATTTTAGTGTGTATTATTTTTAGAACCCATTCCCCTTTTTGGGTTTTATTTATTCATTTTTTCAGATTGTATCAATAGAGCTTGACGTTTCAAATTTTGTGAGTGGTAGTGATACATGGAATATTGGTTTCAAAGTGGATTCTGCTAGTGAAGAATCTTTAGCGCTTCAAGCAGATAACGTTTTCATTATTGCACAATCCCTCCAGACTCAAGTTGATCTTGCAATTCAAGAGTAAGTTAATGACCTATTAAAAAAAAAATACTCTATTTAAATATAGTATTGAAACTCAGTTTGAATTTAGGTTCTCAATATGATTAATCAGCGTCGTTGCAAATATGTTATATGCTAACTTTCGCGGGATTAATCATATATTGATACTGTCTAGTTGTTATGGAACATTATCTAATGATACAAACTGATTGAAGTTGACCTTGTAATTCAAGTGGGTTCATGACTGGTATTTATTAAAATTTAATAAAACATAAAATCGCGAAGAAAACGAGGACAATTAACAGCCAGTGAAAAAATTGAAAAATTATGCAAATATTTCGGTCAAGACCTCCGCTTGACCGTCCTCATTGCTAAATAAAAGTAATAAAAATATAAAAAACCAAACCTTAAAATGAAAACACAAAACTAAAATTGGACGACCCTTTCTCAGTAACGGTGAAAGGGTAAACTCTTTCAGAAGGGAGTTATATATCGTATATCGCAGCCTGAGAAACTTTACCAGACTTTCGAAACAGGGAAGAAGCGCCCTCAAAAAGTCATGGGTTCTTAATGAATATTACATTAGTAGATTCTTCATATCAGAAAACCCTGTTATAGACATTTCAAGCTTCTATCTATAAAAATGTGGATTTCGCTTTTTTTTTTTTTTTTTTTTTTTTTTTTTTTTTTTTTTTTGCCCGAAGAAAGATCATTTATGCGTGTTTATTTATTTTCTTTTGTTTTGTTTTTTCGGGGGAGGACTCATTTAAACAGAAATTAAAAACTTAATACCCTTTCAAAGTGACCGAAAAGATTGGAGGCCCCCTCTCACGCCCTTTTTTCTTCAAAGACATCCGATCGAAACTGTGAGATAGCCATTTTGTTCAGTGTATTTGAAAGGTCCAATAACTATGCCTTTGGTATGATATGACCCACCACAGCCCCTGAAAAATGGGCTATAAGCTATGGTATATGCATATAGTATCTGCTATTGGGAAATATTACGTAATTTTTCTGGGGATGATTTTCTACTGAGGGGGAGGTGGATTTTCTGGCCTTATTTTAGAAAAACAAACAGAAATTTAATAAGTAGAGGCATTTTTTTCATTGAAGTTAAGGAGCAAGATTTAAACTTAAAAAGAACATGAATTATTCCATATTTGAGGGGGGTTGCCCCTTCCTCAACCCCTTGCTTTTTACACTGAAGTTTGACTTTTTTGTCCCAATTCTTTAAGAATGACTTCTGAAACACATGGGCTGATGATTTTGAATAAGAAATGTTTTCAAAGCACCAAAACACCTTAGCGTAACGATCGAGGGATTGAGGAGGGAGCAACCCCCTAGTGTAAGGTTTAATTCCTCTTCATGTTAAGTTTTAGTGTGACTTCTTACTTTCAGCTGAAAAAAGTTTTTTTTTAATTTAATTTTAAATTAAATAAGTCGTACAAGGTTATTTATACGTGTAACTGTGTATTTATGAAATCAACTGAGAATATTGCTGAAAGTATTACCGAAAGGGTTACAAAAGAAATCTGGTGTCTGCTTTTCCTTCTTTTTTCCTTAGAACCAGTACAAGTACATAAAATTTCTGTTTCTTTCCTCTTTTTCGCATTCACGTCTCTTGAATGAAAATATTAATGAATAAATAAGATCGAGGCGCACCAAGTAATGCAAAGTAAAAATGCTAAGTTAAACAATTCTCCTCCAAGATAAAATTTCAAAAATTAAATCCTATAAATTTGTTTGGTACTTAAGGAGAAAATCTTTCCGATTAGATTGATCGCCATTGTTGAACTTTAGCTCTTTTTTTTATGAAATTTCAAATAATTTTTTGTGTTTTTCACAATTAAATTGTAGATTTTACCTTTACTTTTAAGGCCTTTGACTCCTGAATATACATTTGACCTCGAAAGAGAGAAAAGAGTCCCATTCAATCAAAGATTCTACGTTTTTCAAGAAGGAGACAGTCCTGTTGAGAGGGTAGGAGTTGAAATTGAGCTGCCTATTAACATATCTAAAAGTAGAGCAGGAATTATTGACTTATTAAATGCTGAGGTTAGTAATTTTCAAATCGTTTTAATCATTATTCAAGCAAAAAAATAGACCTTAAACCTTAGATCCTCCAGAGCCAGGAATGGTAGTAACATATAAATACGGCTACTACTACTAACAACAAACCACAGCACCAAGCCGCCTGAGGCCAACATAGCTACGCACGCTCCTCCTCCATCCCAATCTATTCAAAGCTTCCCTTTTACACCCGCCCACAAAGTTCCCATCTCCTTTAAATCTTTCTTTATGATGTCCCCCCACCCCAGACGAAGACGACCTATTTTCCGTTCAGCCCTTGACGTTTGGCTAAAAAGAACAATCTTTGACAATCTGTAATCCTTCACCCGCACACCGTGCCCTAGCCATCTCAACCTTTCTTTCATTATAGCCCTAGAGAGCTGTATTGAACCACATTTTTCGTATAGCCTATTGTTTGAAATACGGTTAGTAAGCCGAGTACCCAAAACAATCCTTAATATCTTCTCGGGGGCATAATATCTTTAAAATGCCAAGGACATCAAAATTAAAACATTTTTTAAGCCCCCCTGGCTCCATCTTCAATCTATTTGTAACTAAAAACCGGGATTTTCTACGATTTTTCTTTTGGTTGTTATACAACATTAAGATTTTTTCGTTGCATAAATTCTCTCCGTTGTTGCCACGATTGAATTGTAAAAAGAGGCAAGTGAAAACTTGTCCTGTTTATAAACAAGCCAAACCAAAGGTTTGAAATACCCAATTTACCTGTAGCTGATCGTCGAGCAAAGCAACATTAGTAGGTGATGTTGCATTGCTATGTTCGCCTATTATGTTTGGTCGAGCTATGGAACAAATGTAGGCTAGTGGGAATATGTAAAAAATTAAGTTACAATAGTGACATTACAAATCAAAAGAAAATCTGGATTCTATTGATTTGTAAATAGTTAAGTAAAAGAATAAATATAACGGAATAGGATGGCTTAATTGATCTTTCTAAAGACTGTTTCTTTAGGCAAGTCAAGTAACTGATAATTTGAAGTTTTAACCATGAATAATGTTAGTAATATCCATATGAATGCATAGCTTGTATTTATCGCAGTGTTTGTCTTTTGCTACAACAATCAGGAAAGCCTCCCATCTAGAGGTTGATGATAATATTTTTTCACTCATTTTCTGCTGATTTTTAAACACGCTTTTTATTTTCAAATTTGGTGCCTGCTATGCGTATAACTAACTAACTGCATGTGGGGGTCTTATTAAAAATTTAGTTCTGGGGTATATCTAATTTTTTAAGACGTATATAGTTGTGTTAGCATCCACTTAACCAACTTAAAGATTCATGTTTTATATTTAGCGCCCTTGGTACTTTATATTTTAAAGAAAGTAGAAGAGCTAGATTAATGAATCTTTTAGACACCTCCAGGGCTTGATATTTGACTTGATTCCGGATAAGTTTCACTTAGTTCTACTGTTTTCTTTAAGATATCAAAACAGTTTTTTCGAAAAGTGATTGTTTACCCTAATGGTCAATCAGTTCTCTTTTTTTTTACTTTCAAAATACTGATAATTCAAAATATCTAAAACTCAAAGTTGTCCAGCGTATTCATACTTGAAGTTCTAATTTATGTATTATTTAGTAGAGTGCAGGAACACAGATGAAGGGTTCAAAGAAGACCGAAATTTCTTCGGCAAAAAACTATCAGACAAACCCATTTGGCTTTGTTTAATGTTTTATTGAATAATTTCGGTTTCTCCCAGAAAACTTTTTGCAGCAGACCTACTTCGAAATTGATTTGTGGGTTTTTCAATTGCAACCAAAGTAGGGTTTAAAATTGTTTAAATTGACTCTGGAGTTTCTTTGAATTTACTTTTTCTTGAATTGACGACTTTAAAACCCAATGTTATTTACAGATTCATTATTATCTTTTAGATTGAGCTGAGTCGCTTTTTACGAACAATTTCTGATAATATTGCAATGACTGGCACTCCCAATGTAGAGAGAAAGAGAGAGAAATAAAGAGAACAGAAAAGGTGAAAGAGAAAAATTTATGGGCAGAGAGGTAATGAAAAATAGGGAGAGAGAGGGAGAGGGTGACACAGGGAGGGAGAAAGGGAGAGGCAGAAAGAAGATAGAGAGAAGAAGAGAGAATGATAAAAGAAAAAATTGAGGGGTCATCACAATAATGAGAAAAATTAGAACCTTATATGAATTTGGATATCAAACTCTTAAATTTCTGTGTTTTGACCAAACTTTAGGCTTTTTAACTGAATTTTGCCATGTTTTAAAATGTCACATACAATGCTAAACTTTTGGATTCTTCATCGTGCAACATTTTTAAAGTAAAAGAAAACATGTCTAGCTTTTGGAGGAGTTGCGTATTTTTGATTATTGAAATTCAGTGCTAATTTGTTTAATAAATACCATGCAATAACAAAGAAGTTACTAGGCCTCTCCCATGTTAAATAGCAGCTTGTGAGATTATCTCTGTTCATCCGTTAACTTATTTTAAAGGCTCGAATTGGTGAGCGACGTTTCCAGTGTCAAGGGCCCTTTTTTATACCATCGTCGGATAACGTCGTAATCCCCACCCCTTCTAATAACGTAACTACAGACCAAAAACGTGTGAAGAGATTCGATGATGCTGAAACCTCACTCGGTAAAGATTACATTGAAGATGAGGCTGTAGAAGACGAGCAGCAGCACATGACAGAATTTGATCTTTTTGAGTTTCTTGCCACACCAGTGAAGCCCAGTGAAAGGTAACGTTTTAATTCATGTAAGAACCTCTCTAAGATTTTGATTCTTTCTGTCCACTTACATTACTTTTGAAACTCTTATTTCAACTATTGTTTTGAGAAGAAGGAATGAAATTATATTGACTAAGATTACTTTAAGATTACTAATACCTTGCGGTAATACAATAGACTAATGCTCCGCTTGGCAGTGCGGGTTCTGGGGTTCGATTCTCCATCCCACATGGTTGGGAAAGAGACTTGCTACTTGTACCCGTCCCTGTAAAACAGACTGGGCAGCTGCACCCTAAACGTTGATTCCACGCCCTATCGTCAATGGCTCTGGAGTATCTTTATCCTTTTCATCATCCTAAGATTTCTTAGATTAGTACGTATTTTTCTATCTCTCTTTAGTCTAATTTTATCCTAGCTTGCACTTTAGCAATGTATTCCTTCTTTTCTTCGTACAACAGTGTTCTCTGATGAACCAAAGAATATTCTTGAGACGTAGGTATTTTGAGACGTAAACAGACTTTTACAAAGGAATGGTTTAACTTTTGAGTAGTTTTTTAAATTCTGGAAAGAATCTAACATCAGTAGAGTATCAAAGTGGAGCCTATCAGATCCCGTGCAACTGTTAAAGCCCCTATGTAGAACCTACTAACCAGAATTTAAAAAATTAGATTACTTCAACATAACTAATCTATTGCACCAACCCTAAAGCAAAACTCCAAACTTGGAAATTTCACGTTGGCTCTATTTAAACACATTTTTAATTCCCTGATCCATTTTATTATGCTTGAAAATGTCTCTCTGATTTCTAGGGACCAGGATTTGAAAAAAAGTTTTTAAGGGAAACCATTAAAATTAAAATATCTTATTCAAAAAACTGGCTTTGAACAGAGATGCAAAGTGAATTTGGCATAAATTGAATTTATGATAATTTACTACAGTCAAATAAAGTAAATTTCGTTTCTCTGAATACCATAGACCTTCATTTACCTGATAGTGAATATTCACCTAAAAATCAAGTGAATGGCCCGGAAACTGGGAAGTCTGAGATTTGCATCTGCAACTGGTTGAAGAGAATAAGAGCGTTAAACAGTATCTAATTGAACTTGCTGTTTAGTATAAATGTCGATGTTTTATTTGTATTAGTTTAGTTTATCAGCTAAAAACGGCCACTATGTATGTGACCGAAATATCTAGAGATTTTTGTTGTTGTTTCACTGTCAAATAAAAGAATTTGTCCTTATTGAACTGTTACATTTTTTAGACACTAAGTGGTAAGACAATAAGGTAGGGTCATATTTTTAAAGAAAGAAGGCCACTGATGACAGACAACAGCAGGTAACGAAATTTGATCTTTTTGAGTTTCTTGCTTATATAAATTAAGCCCACTGAAATTAATGTTTTATTCAAGAACCCCTCGAAATTTTCTATTAGTTTCGTCCACATAATCTATTTCAGGAACTTTTCTTTCAGGTAGTATTTTGGGAAGAAGAAACGTTGTAATATTTAAAAATTAAATATCCCTGTTAAACTTTCCTAAAATAAAGTTTCTTGTAACATCTCAGAATACTTCAAGATTACTTTGAACACTTAAGAGTGCATATTTTTTCATCTCTTTTTCTTAGATTTAAAAATTAAGTAGCACGGGACGAAGCCTCGCTTGGTGAAAAGAAAGACAGTTTCTTATTAATCTGTTTCGCAACAAAACTTCGATTTTGTTTTGTTTTCTTTGCTGTAGAAAGTAAAGCAATTATACATTTTATAATTATTATACAATATGAAAATAAAAATAGTTAGGGGCTTAAGACTATTTCTATAATATAGATGTTTTTGCACAGAAGGAAGACAATTTCCATTATATTCCGTGAAAAATTTAAGACATTCCATGCTCTAAATTTCCTTTTTCAAAAATCTAGAAAACAAATACTTTAATTTTGCATTCAGCTTTATCTCTGGAAAACTGTGTGAATTTTTTAATCAAAAGACTGTAAGACTCTGGGAGTTATACAAGCACACAGATCTGACCCTCAGGTGGGATGTCAAAGGCATAAATGATAAAAAGTTCATTTTAGGCAAAAATTTTTTTAAATTTTTCTATGTTGATGATGCTGTGTGTAAATTTCAAGGATGATTTCACGTGTCCCCTTATGAGTAAAGACATGCTGGAACTAACACCCTTTTTTAATAACGTATAATGTAAGCCTGTTCTATCATGAGATATCATTTGTGTTTTTTTTATATAATTTTTTTTTTGATATCTAAAAAAAAATTTGAGACGTCACTACTTAAAGCTAACTGTGCAGAAGCACCTACTGTCATCCATTAATACAAAGAGAAACCGATTGGAAATATTCAATATTAAACTCTGTGATAAAATCATTGGCGTGAAGCTGAAAATGCACAGTTTACATCAGACTCTTAATAATTATCTTAAAAGATCATCCAGATCAAACTGATCATGGGTCGAGGGACAATTAGTCCCCTTACCTAAATTTATTTTGAAGAAATTGTTTCGTATATTCATCTAGGGATATGGGATGGGATAAAGCACAGGAGTCTACACCTAGCACTATACCCAACTATACCAATAAACCCTAAACCTAATATTTAAGTTAGTTTTTAACTCTATAATATTTTACATTTTTAGGACATCAACAGAAAAGTATTCTGCATTTAAAGAAGAAAGCAGGCCTAAAGCAGCGTTGACTTCAAACAAAGGAATTGTTCTTGACTGTGGGGATGAATTTTCATGTGCAAAGATTACCTGTGATATTGGACCACTGCATAAAAATGAAGAATTAACTGTTAACGTTAATGCAGCCCTGAAACTAGACAATCTTGGTAATAATAACAATAAACGTGATTTAAATAAATAATCCTCGAGTGATACAAAAAACCACTAAGATGGCACTAGTAGCCGCCATAGATTTGATTCAATGAATTAAGCAATTCAAAAATTGAGTCACTGTTCCCTCCAAAATTTTCGCAATGTTTTTGTTTCCCGTATTTTCCCATGTTTGTTGTACGATTCTTCGTTTTTTACAAATGAAATATAGATGAAACACAAATTAAAATGAATAATTAATTTAAATTTAAAAAGAAAAAAATACCACACAAAAGAACGGGGCTACCCCTACCAAGCTTCTGAAGACCAGAAAATCAACCAAAAACAATCAATTAATCTAGTCTTATTAGTCGAATATGCTGAAATTGTTTTTTCATCAATTCAAAATATTCCTTCCCCAAACTAAATAAATTGCTGTAAAATTACCAATGTTGATTTTAAAAGTTTCAGTATTCAGAGGGGGAGAGTGGGAGTTGGCCTAATTCTTATTTGTGAGAATATCTGTTAATTTAAAGTTTGACTTGATTAATCACTCTGATTTCTTGTCGCTTTAAGTTTCATCTGTATGATATTTAGCATATCGGTTGTTATGTTTGACGTGATTACTCATATAGATTACAGTTAATTTAAACCCTTGTTGGGTTTCCCCTTTTTCAAAACATCAGCAAATTTTCTTCTGTCATTAAATTTCGATCGGTAAATTTGGAACTGACGAATCATACGTGCTTGAAATCAGCATAAAAATAGATTTATTTGATTTAAGTACGTGCTATTTTCTTAAATTCAGTTTTTCTTTTCTTTTTTTAGTTTCGGCTTCTATTGACAAGAGTTGCTCCTTGCTTACTGTTCATTGCTAGGAAGAGCTTATTAATGAATCATATTTTGTCTGAGTAATATTTTTTAAAATTTTCCAGTCAAGAGTTGTAAACATTTGAAAGATATGAAAAAAGTGCCTATTTTATATAATATGATCAAATATTGATTATTTAAAGATGATATCTTCCAAGCTTAATGACAAATAGCATGTGGAAATGTAGTAGCAGGCTCCATTCCCAAAATGAAAAACTATGTATCAATTTCTTCTTAAAATAAGCTGAAAAAGCACAAATCGTTAGTTATATGGAGTCCAATTTATTATGGAGTTCAGTTATTCAGCTCAACTCCATTTGATGTTTTTTTATTGTAATCCTCAAGCATAAAGACATTTCTGCAAAAATCTTAAAAGCCTAATTTTATTTTATCTCCTGTAAGAAAAGGGAAGCATCCTGTTCGTCATTTGGATTTGGGTCGAACTCATTTTTATTTACATATTTTTAGTCATTGATATTATCAAGCAGTTCATGGTAACGAACAGTAAGTAAGGAGCGACCCGGCTGACTAGTAACCAAAGTCCTAAAAAAAGGAATTTTGATACCAATAGATACATCAAAAGAATCAAATTTTTATGCTGATTTCAAATATATAAGTTTTTTTAAGTTACTTATCAAAACTTGTGCTCCTGAGAAAATTTGCCTTATTTTCGAAAAAAGGGGAAACACCCCCTAAAAGTCATAGAACCTTAAAATCACACCATCAGATTCAGGGTATCAAAGAACCCTACTGAAGAGGTTTCAAGCTCCTATCTGCAAAAATGTGGAATTTGTATTTTTTGCCTGAAGAAAGATTACGGATGCGTGTTTATTTGTTTGTTTTTTTGGTGTTTTTTTTTCTCCAGGGGTGATTGTATTGACCCAGTGGTCCTAGAATATCGTGGGAGGGCTCATTCAAACGGAAATAAAAATTCTAGTGCCCTTTTTAAGTGACCAAAAAATTTGAAGGGCAACTAGGCCCCCTCCCACGCTCATTTTTTGCCAAAGTCACCCAATCAAAATTTTGAGATAGCCATTTTGTTCAGTATGGTCGAAAAATTTAATAACTCTGTCTTTGAGGATACTTAATCCCCCAAAGTCCCCTGGGGAAGGGCTGCAAATTATGAACTTCGCCCGATGTTTACAAATAGTATTGGTTATCGGGAAGTACAGACGGTTATAGGGGATTTTATTTTAGTAGTGAGGGGGTGGGGGGGGGTAGGAGGTCTTGTGGGAGGATCTTACCATGGAGGAAGTGGTCATGTGGGAAGGAACATTCCAATGAAGAGGGCCCCGAATTTCCCAGCATTATTTTAAAAAGCGATCAGAAATTAAATAAAAAAAACACGTTTTCAACTAAAAAGTTTTCAACTGAAAACTTTTCAACCTCAGAACTTAAGACGAAAAGAAACTGTTGCATAAGGGATTAAGTTTGCCCCCTGGTTAGTGCTCTGCTCTCTATACTAAAGTTTTTTTAACACTTACGTTGAATCCGTTTAATTTGATTGACGGCTTTTGTGAGGTCGGAATCATTTTGGAATAACTGGAAAAAAAATTCGAGCCTAAGCGTAAGGAACAAGGTATTGACTATGGGGGCGAACCCCCCTGAATTACATAATAAAAATATACGAATATAAAAGTTTTTTACGTAAGTTAATTCGTAAGTTACGTATATTTATTACTAATAAAATCGTTCGTAAATAAAATTAAACACTTTTCGAGAAAGCCGAAAAAGCCGAAAGATTTAGCCAAAAAAAAAAAAAAAAGTAATATTCAATTTCGTTTTAATTATTCAAGTACGGTGAGCCAAAATCAAAACCTGCATTAATCTAAAAACGTTCAGAAATTAAATAAAAAAACAAGTTTTTTTTAAACTGAAAGAAAGGAGTGACATTAAAACTTAAAACGAACAGAAATTATTCCATATGTGAAAGGGGTTGTCCCATCCTCAACGCCTCGATTTTTACGCTAAAGTTTGACTCTTTCTCACAACTCTATTTTTAAAACAATAAAAAAACTTTAGCGTAAAAAGCGAGGCGTTGAGGTGGGGACAGCCCCTTTCATATATGGAATAATTTCTGTTCGTTTTAAGTAAGATAGCATAAACAGACGCTTAAAAAATAATTAAACTAGTTTACAAAATACGTCATAGAATTAAGACAATGGAACCGGAGAAAGACAGCAATTCTGACAGACGCTAAAAAATAATTCACATTTTATTTTCATCAAACAGTTCCTGGTAACGAACTGTAAGTAAGGAGCGACCCGGCTCAATGGTAACCGAAACTCTAAAAAACGGATTTTGGTACCAATAGACACATCAAAAGAATCAAATTTTAATTCTGATTTCAAATATATAAGTTTCATCAAGTTTAATCTTACCAATCAAAAGTTACATGCCTGAGAAAATTTGGCTGATTTTTGAAAAAAAGGGGAAAGACCCCCTAAAAGTTATAGAACCTTAATGGAATTCGCACCATCATATTCAGCGTATCAGAGAACCCTATTGTAGAGGTTTCAAGCTCCTATCTACAAAAATGTGGAATTTTGCATTTTTTGCCAGAAGAAAGTTCACGGGTGCGTTTTTATTTGTTTTTTTTTCCCAGGGGTAATCGTATTGACCCAGTGGTCCTAGAATATCGTAGGAGGGTTAATTAGAACGGAAATTAAAAGTTCTAGTGCCCTTTTTAAGTGACCAAAAAATGGAGGGCAACTAGGCCCCCTCCCACGCTCATTTTTTTCTCAAAGTCACCCAATTAAAATTTTGAGATAGCCATTTTGTTCAGAATAGTCAAAAGTCTAATAAATATGTCTTTTACGATAACGTAATCCCCCACAGTTCCCAGGGGAAGGGCTGCAAGTTATGAACTTTGCCCATTGTTTACATATAGTATTGGTTATTGGGAAGTATACAGACATTTTCAGGAAGTATTTTTTCTGGTGGGGGGGGGATGGAGGAAAGAGTTACTCGGTAGAATATTTCCGTGGAGGATGTTTCTTTGGGGTAAGGAACATTTCTATGAAGGGGGCGCCGAATTTCCAAGCATTATTTAAAAAACGATCAGAAATTAAATTTAAAAAAAAACAAGTTTTTTCAACTAAAAGTAAGAAGCAACATTAAAACTTAAAATGAACAGAAATTATTTCATATATGAGGGGGTTCTCCCCCAAGTCAGTACCTCATTCTTTACGCTACAGTTTTTTTAGTGCTTTCAAAAGAGCTATCTATTCTAATTAAACGGCCTTTGTGATTCAGGGGTTTGTGAATTAAAATTTTTTTAACTTTTAACGTAAAGTGCGTGGTATTGACTAATGGGAGGGCCCCATCATATACGTAATAACATATACGTAATAAAAAAAAACAATAAAAAAAAACAAGCGATACGGCTCAATAGTAATCGAAACTTTTAAAAACGGAACTTTGATGTCAATAAATGTATCAAAAGAATGGGCTTATAATGCTGATTCTAAATATATGAATTTTATTAAGTTTAGTATTACTCATCAAAGGCTACGAGCCTGAGAAAATTTACCTGATTTTTAAAGAGGGGGGAAACATCCCCTAAAAGTGAAAGAATTTTAATGAAAATCACACCGTCAGATTAAGCGCATCAGAAAACCCTATAACATAGGTTTCAAGCTCATATCTGCGAAAATCTGCAACTTTGAATTTTTTTGTCAGAAGAAAAATATACGAATATAGAAGTTCGTTACGTAAGTTAATTTGTAAATTACGTCAGAACCAAATTTAGAGACAGCCATTCAGCAAAAGAAGGGTAAAATTTTAATGCAAATTTTGTTTAATTATTCAATGACGGTGAACCAAAATAAAAGCCGCATTAACTAAAAAACGATCAGAAATTAAATAAAAAAAAAAGTTTTTTTAACTGAAAGTAAGGAGCGACATTAAAACTTTAAACGAACAGAAATTATTCCGTATATGAAAGGGGCTATCCCCTCCTCAACGGCTCGCTCTTTACGCTAAAGTTTGACTCTGTCTCACAACTTTATTTTTTAAAACAATAAAAAACTTTAGCGTAAAGAGCGAGTTGTTGAGGAGGGGACAGCCCCTTTCATATACGGAATAATTTCTGTTCGTTTTAAGTTTTAATGTCGCTCCTTACTTTCAGTTTAAAAAACTTGTTTTTTTTATTAATTTCAGAACAAAGTCCATGCCCTTTTGAAGTAATCTCTATTTTAAAGACTAAAGTAACAATAGACGAGTTTAACTTTTAATCTATTGTCAAATCTTTTGTTTTTCAGATGGGAAACTAGGTGAAAAAAAGCTAATTGAGTTAGTAATGCATGCCAAAACTTTTTTGGTGGAGCCACAGAATGCAATAGTAGCAGATAATGGCAGGTTTGAATTGTTTTTGGCACTTTCTATACTAAACTGTGTTTTACGTTTGTGCATGATGAACAAGGTTTCGAATATTTATCTGACTGGACGTTCTTTTATAGAGAAAAACAATCCTTATAGAATAGAACAAATATAAGAAAAGAAAATTATAAGAAAAGAAAAAGCGGGGCTCCCACGGCGTCAATAAAGTTAATAAGGCTGTCCACAAAGTTAATAAACCGTTTTCCTCGCATAACTTTGTTAACTTTATTGCAGTCGGAAAGAAGTTAAACTTTATTTAACTTTTCAAGAAAGTCCACAAAGTTCAACCAATAGCAGAAGACGTTTGGAAAATTTCAAATAAAAAACATACAAATTAGTTTCTATAAATATAATCGTGTATACTTGTTTCAATATTTTGCTTCGTAAAAGAAAAAAAAAATTTCACTTACTATTAAAAAGAAAAGATGCTTAAAAGGATGATTTTCTCCGCTCTTTGTCTGAGTATTTCAGTTACTTTCTATGAAAAACTGTTGTTAAATAAAAAAGATGAAGTCCTTGTGTGAGTGGGACAAACTTTATGGTTCGTACTTTAATAACAAACTTTATTAACTTAATTGACGCCGTGAGAGCCTTGCATAAGGACTACCATCACTATCTGACCATTACAGCACTAATTATTTAGCTGGTGGTTGAACATCCCTATCAAACAGTTCGTGGTAACGAACTGTAAGTAAGGAGGGACCCGGCTCAATATTGACCGAAACTCTAAAAAACGGAATTTGATACCAATAGATATATCAAAGGAATCAAATTTTATGTTGATTTCAAATATATAGGTTTTATCAAGCTTAGTCTTACTCATCAATGTTACGAGCACGAGAAAATTTGCCTTATTTTTGAAAAAGGGGTAAATATCCTCTAAAAGTCCAAGAATCTTAACAAAATAACACCATCAGATTCAGCGTATCAGAGAACTCTACTGTAGAGGTTCCAAACTCCTATCTGCAGAAATGTTGAATTTTGTATTTTTTGCCAGAAGAAAGATTACGGATGCCTGTTTATTTGTTTGTATGTTTTTTTGTTGTTGTTATTTTTTCTCTAGGGGTGATTGTATCGACCCAGTGGTCCTAGATCATAGGGAGAGGGCTCTTTCAAACTGAAATTAAAAGTTCTAGTGCTCTTTTTAAGTGACCAAAAACTTAGGCCCCCTCCAACGCTAATTTTTTTCCCAAAGTCACCCAATCAAAATTTTGAGATAGCCATTTTGTTCAGCAAAGTCGAAAAATCTAACAGCTATGTTCTTGAGGACGACTTAATCCCCCACAGTCCTTGGCGGAAGGGCTGAAAGTTATGAACTTTGCCCATTGTTTACATATAGTATTGGTTATTGGGAAGTATACAGACGTTTTCAGTAATTTTTTTTAGGGTGGGGGTCAGGGAAGGGGGTTACATGGGAAGATCTTTCCATGGAGGAATTTTTCCTAGGGGAAGGAAATTTTCCACGAAGGGGGGCGCCAGATTTCCCACCATTTTTAAAAAATGATCAGAAATTAAATAAAAAAAAAACAACTTTTTTAAGCTGAAAGTAAGGAGCAACATTAAAACTTAAAACAAACAGAAATTATTACGTAGGCCTGTATGATTGGGTTCTTCTCCCCCCCCCCCTCAATACCTCACTCTTCACGCTAAAGTTTCTTTTAGTACTTTCAAAAGAGCTATTTATTCTAATTAAGCGTCATCAAACAGTTTGTGGTAACGAACTGTAAGTAAGGAGCGACCCAACTCAATAGTAGTTGAAACTCTAAAAAAGTGAATTTTGATACCAATAGATACATCAAAAGAATTATATTTTTATACTGATTTCAAATATATAAGTTTCATCAAGTTTAGTCTTACTCATCAAAAGTTAAAGTCCTGAGAAAATTTGCCTTATTTTCGAAAAAAGGGGGGAATCACCCCCTAAAAGTAATAGACCTTTAGTAAAAATCAAACTATCAGATTCAACGTATCAGAAAAACCTTCTATAGAAGTTTCAAGCTCCTATCTGCAAAAATGTAGAATTTTATATTTTTTGCCAGAAGAAAGATCACGGATGCGTGTTTATTTGTTTTTTTTTTGTTTTGTTTTTTAGGGTTGATCGTATCAACCCAGTGGTCCCATAATATCGCAGGAGGGCTCATTCAAACGTAAATAGAAGTTCTAGCACCCATTTGAAATAACCGAAAAAATGGAGGGCAACTAGGCCCCCTCCCATGCTCATTTTTTCCGAAGTCACCCGATCAAAATTTTGAGCCATTTTGTTCAGCTGGTTGAAAAATACAATAACTATGTCTTTGAGGATGGTTTAATCCCCCAAGTCCCTGGGGATAGGTCTGCAAGCTATGAACTTTGCCCAATGTTTTCATATAATATTGGTTATTGGGAAGTATACAAAAGTTTCCAGGGGGGATTTTTTCTAGTAGTTGGAAGGGGTGGATCGGAGGTTACGCGGAAGAATCTTTCCATGGAGGAAAAAACATTGCTATGAAGGGGGCACCGGATTTCCCAGTATTATTTAAAAAAAACGATCAGAAATTAAATAAAAAAAGACAACTTTTTCAACTGAAAGTAAGGAGCCACGTCAAAACTTAAAAAGAACAGAAATTATTATGTATGTGATTGGGTTCGCCCCCTAGTCATTGCCTCGCTCTTTACGCTAAATTTTTTTTTTGTACTTTCATCACAGCTATTTTTTCTAATTAACAGCCTTTGCGATTAAGGGGTTATTCTTAAAGAATTGGAACAAAATTTGATTTTTAGTGTAAAGAGCGAGTTATTGACTTGGGGATGAAACCCCTAATATACGTAATAAAAATATAAGAATATAGAAGTTCGTTACGTAAATTAATTCGTTAAGTTCGTTAACGAATATAAACTGAACCGAGACCTGACTATTATATATGAAAATTTCCGGCTATTACATGCAACGCTTCATTGGTGACAAACAGATTCCCGCCGCACAGGCAGACCTAGAAACACCCTTTGACGAGTGTTTAGACAGATCTACGTAACCTGGTCACGTCAACCTAACCTCTCTGAGCAGCAAACTAATGGAATGGTTGGCAGCTTCTTTTTGATGTCCTAGGTGCCTTTGCAGGCGAAGGTGGATCTAGGTTTAAGGAAAAGTTTTTGAAAAAGAAAAAGAGAAAATAGGTTTTAACTGAATTTAGAGCATGACAAATTGTAGCAAATTAAGCATAGCTTTTCTCCGTAGGTGATTGACGATTCCTAATTAGTAAATTGGGACGCTAGGGTGAATGTGAAATGATTGATGAATATGGAGGCACTTGCCGTCTCTAATATGAGATGGACTGGCTGTGAAAAACGCATCCATGAAAACATAAGATACGCCGGATCTAAATTTTTTAGTCTGCTGAAAAGACGCCATTTAGCTGAAAGCCAGCTAACATCAGAGTTATGTCTACCCACCGCAATGGGTACAATTCAAAGATGACAGCCCCCCTTCTCTGACAAACAATGCAGAAGAAATTTTTGAGGGAACAGTTCTACTTACAGCTCAATATATAAACACTCAAATTAAGTATACTCATAACCAACTGAGTAAAGATCAAAAAGTCTGAAGATTGACGGCTACAATTTTCTTAGTATCAACCACTAACAAAATGTTTTAAGAAGAGAAGAAAAAAAAAGAAAAAAAACACTATTTTCAATTAACCATTAACGCCTAAATAAAAAAATTAAAAAGAATCAAATAAAGATTTATGATTATCTCTCCTCTCCCAATAACTGTTTTTCAAATTTTACTTTAAAAGACCCAATGTAATCAGCCATCCGAATGCCAGCTGGTATATCATTCCAATAACTGGAGTTAAACACCTAATTTTGAAACCTGCACGTGTAGTGTCTCGACATTCAACAGTAAAATTATCTGCCTCTAGTGTACACCTGTGGAGTAAGTGGTCTGCATGAAACAAAATATCTATAAAAACTGCAGGACATACATCATTCCAACATCGATAGGCCGAAACAGCAGCTAAAATATCTATAAAAACTGCAGGACATACATCATTCCAACATCAATAGGCCGAAACAGCAGCTAAAATATCTATAAAAACTGCAGGACATACATCATTCCAACGTCAATAGGCCGAAACAGCAGCTAAAATATCTATAAAAACTGCAGGACATACATCATTCCAACGTCGATAGGCCGAAACAGCAGCTAAAATATCTATAAAAACTGCAGGACATACATTATTCCAACATCGATCGGCCAAAACAGCAGCTAAAATATCTATAAAAACTGCAGGACATACATCATCCCAACCTCGATAGGCCGAAACAGCAGCTAAAATATCAATAAAAACTGCAGGACATACATCATTCCGACATCGATAGGCCGAAATAGCAGCTTGGTAATCGTGAATCTGCCCAATGTCTAGCACTACTAATTTCTTAAAACACAACGTGGTATCGTTCACATTTTCAATATTATTACCAAGAAGACTTACTGTTTCATTTTGTAAAATCCGCTATCTTTCAAAATTTGTAAGAAAATTACTTTACCAGATGATATAACCGTAAGAGGTATAAGGCCTTATAACCAGGTATAAGGCGCAACAATGGTGTGATACAATAACAAAAGAAGTGATAAAGGTAAAACATTCTTAATTGACGGAAAACTCCCAAACTTCTGGCAACTTTAGCCTTAACAAGATTACCAAGATTACAATATTAACAAGATTAACAATATTAACAAGATTACCTTCCAAGATAAATTGTCATAGTGTTTCCAATTTAAGTTTCTTATATATTTTGAATGTGCAAATATATAGCCCAAATTATATATTTCCTACCTATTCTGTCACTTCTCTTTGTCTTTTCTCACGCTAAGCTGAAAGAAACTAGCGAAAGAAACCGGTTAACATGGCGTTAGTGCACGAACAACTTGAGCTGCACGGGGTATATTATATAAGTACCTCTTTGGTTTATCCTAGGCTAAAACAATGAAGGTTAGAAAACATAAGCCCGTTTAATTATTTTATTTATGTAAAATCTGTATTTGTTTTATTACTAAATATTTTAATATATTTTTGTAGGAAAGCTGAAGTAAACATGATCATTCGCTTTGAAGATATAACTCCCCAAGCTCTAAAGGCTGGAATGTGGGTCTACATTGCTGCCTTATTAGTTGGCTTATTACTTCTTGGTATACTTTTATACGTCCTTCTAAAGGTAATGAACAGGATTACAAAACAATCTGCCTTTGCTAAATCTGCAATAAAAAAGCTGCTTTTCTGCAGTCCAAACAAAAATTGCTGGCTAACAATTACGTTTCCACGACCTAGCAAAAGCTCTTAGCTACCAATATCTGTAAATATCCCTAACAAATCAAATTGCTCTTGGAAAAAAGTGTTGACGAATTTAAAGCACCATATTCACAATGAATACTGCAGGAAATCAGGATGAATAGTCTCAACTGTCCTCTCTGGAATTTGAAAAATATAAGTTTTTGTATCTTCATTTTTTTTCTTTAAAAAATTATTACTCGCTCTCTTAAATCTTTGTAAATTGCACTCTTGTCATGTAAAAAATAACTCTGAAACATCCCCAATGGCTCTGGGAGATCTTAAATATTTCTCTTTATTAAGAATTTTTTTACTTTACCGCAAAATTTATTAACTGTGTTTAATGTTTCAAAAGGGAGCATGCCTGTATTCTTTGTCCGCCTTAATTATCAAAAGGCCTGGCTATTAAACTCTCTGAAATTTAACTTTTGCAGTTATTTTTCTATGGGTTGTTACTGTTTCAATTAGATGACCATGGAAACCCTAAACCAAACATCCCAAGTTGTAAAATATGCAACTGCATGTATCGCTAATTATACCAATTCAGCAGTGAGAGATACAAAATTTAAGTTTATTTGACACGCTTTAAAAAGAAATATCTAAGACAGGAAAGCTAGATCTATTTCCCGGAAAGTGCTTCTTACTGACAATTGAGGCAAATTTTGAATTATGTCGATTGCTATATACATTTTTAGAAGAAGCATTTTTAAACTCTCCCAATAAGATCTTCGTATTCCAAAGCGCACGAATTAAGATTATATTTTATTCCTTCTAAGTTTAGGCCAAATTTAACGTCCTAACACACTTTGTATTTTAGCATATTGATTTGAATTAGGCGACCGGCAACAGTGAGCTGTGTTTGAATTCCCAAATATAGTTTCAAATATTTTTAAAATCCCTTTTTTGACAAAAAAATAGCTTTGAAAAATGCAAGAGGAATATTTACTAGACAGGTACTAGCTCTTTTTAAAGAGGTCTTTTCTATTAATTCAGTACAGTGTTTAATAGGATAAAAATTGGACAAAAATTGTAAAGGAAAAAAAATTACGTCTTTCCTGGGGGGGGGGGATAAGCTTTGAATATTAATAGAACGTTGTCTCCGAAACATCACCAATGGCTCTGAGAAATCTTAAATATTTGTATCAATTTAAAATTTAGGTGATATACAGCTAAATTTAATAACTTTGTGTAATATTTTAAAAGGGAGTATGCCAGTGATGGCACATAAAGAGTTTTGGGTAATTACACCGATAAAATTTAAGTTGAATTTGACACTTAAAAAAAAAATGTAAGACAAGAAAACTATATCTATTCCCCAGAAAGAACTTTTTACTGATAATTTTGAGCCTCCCAAAAATGAGGGATATTAAAATTATATGGATTGCCATATATATTTTTAGAAGAAGCATTTTTAAACTCCCGCAATAAGGTCTTCTTATTCCAAAGCGCACGAAATAAGATTGTATTTTGTTCTTTCTAAGTTTTAGGTTAATTTTATCGCCCTTACGCACTCTGTGTTTTGGCTAATTGATTTGAATTGGGCGACTGGCAAGAGTAATCTGTGCTTGAACTTCCAGATATAGTTTCAAATATAATAAAGAAAGAAAACGAGCAAAAATGAGATTTTTAAAGGCAAAATGAAAATACTGACAAAAGACAACAAAGGGATATTTCGAGGGGACAAACGCCTCTATTCTTCAGCGCGAAACGAAAAACAATATTCAATGAGAGAGCCGAAGAAAAAACCAACAAAATAAAACTCGGAAAGGCAGTGAAAAAATAGCAACAAAACAACAAAAAAAAACAATGAAAAACCAAAAAACTGAAGATGAATAAAATTCAATAAAAGCCAAACATTATAAGAATTAATACCAAATATCTAACAACCATAAAAGTGAGTCAGTCACCAATATCCATGATTTGCAAAAAAAATCCAAAAATTTGAACCGCCATCGACGGATACTAGCGAATAACAGAATTTTCATTTGGCCTTTAAAAAACCCATTTTTGCTCGTTTTTCTTTCTTTATGTTATGTCAGGCCAATGTGGTTTAGGACATTATCTTCGCCAAGTTTCAAATATTTTTAAAATCCCGTTTTTGACAAAAAAATAGCTTTGAAAAATTCAGGAGGTATATTTACTAGACAGGTATTAGTTCTTTTAAAAAAAGTTTTTTTATTAATTCAATACAGTGTTTAATTGGATAAAAATCGGATAAAATTAGTAAAGGAAAAAAGTACGCCTTTCCCGAGCGGGATGGGCTTTGAATATTGATGTAATGTTTAAGTTTAATTTATGATCTCTCTCAACTGATAATTCAATATAGAGCCAAAATCAACGCTACATAATTTTCTTACGCAAATGTATTTAGGGCTACTTCACTGTTTTTTGTAATTTTGTTAAAAAAAAACTAGCAATTTTGGCTTAATAAATGGCTGAGGTGGACTTCTTCTTTTCTTGTTTTTAATAGATATAAGCGATTTACCTTCGTTCCAATCAGCAACAGTACAAAATAAATCTACAAACAATAAACACCTTCGTATTTGGCAGGTATGCAGAGTATGCACTTTATAAAAGCAATCACATACACAATATACAGCACGCATGCACAACACACAATTGAGGATTACATTATACACAAAAATTACGGCTATTGAACATTCATTCATCTCCGACTGGTAATCAATTTGAGAGTAACGTGCTGTTTTTCTTTTATCCTTCTTTAAAGTATTTTTTTGTAATTTATAATATTTTTGATTATAATTTGCTTTTTCAATCCTTATTATTTGGCTCTTCCTGTACTGGTGCTTCTTTTTCAAGAGAAAAGAAAGTAGAAAAGAGAAAGAGAAAGTAGAAGTAATTACTCACACAAATATGCACAAGATGCAGCACACAAGTGACCAAGGTCGTATCCAGGGGAAGGGTTACCCGGTTCGACCCCCCCCCAATTTATTGACCGAGTCGAAAATTAGTCTAAAAAATACCTTTAAAGACGAAAATACCTGTAAAGACGGGAAAAAATCGGGTAACCCCCCTCCCCCCCCCCCGAACAAAAATCCTGGATCCGCTCTTGCAAGTGACTACTTACATTATACACAAAAATTATGAATCTCGTGAAAAATGTTCACCACCAAATGGAATAATCAGTTCAAAAATCCCTTGCTGTCCTTTTTTAATTCTTCTATAAGATTTTTTGGAATTTATTACCTTTTTCTCGCTGTTAATCCTTATTATTTCGCTCTTCTTAGAATGTTACTTTTTCAAGATTAAAGAATGCCTCCTTAATCGGTAGTTATGCAGTGAATAGTACTCTATAGAAGTAACTATTCACAAAAATATGCGCAAGATAAAGCACACAAACACAAGTGATTATTTACATTATACACCAAAATTATGAATCTTGTGAAAACTGTTCACCACCGGACGGAATTCTCAGTTCGAAAACCCTTTTCTGTGTTGTTTTTAATCCTTCCATAAGGTTTTTTGGAATTTATTACCTTTTTTTCTCTCACCCTAAATCCTCATTATTTTGCTCTTCTTGTTTTGTTGATTTTTTTAGATAAAAAAATGCCTCCTCAATCGGTAGTGACTACCACTCTGTAGAAGTAATTATTCATACAAATATGTACTAGATACAGCACACAAGCGCAAGTGACTATTTATATTATATAAGAATCTTGTGAAAACTGTTCACCACTAACTGAAATAATTATTTCGAAAATTCTTTGCTGTGTTTTTTTTTATTCTTCTTTTTGTATTCTTATTTTATTTATTTTTTATATGATATTTGGAATTTTTTCCTTTTTTCTTTACCATTGCCTTTAATGCTTATTATTTTGCTTTCTTCAGTGTGGCTTTTTCAAGCGGAAAGAAATGCCAACATACACAGCAGTTATGCAATATGACGAATAAGCACCACCTTGGAGAAGTATCAAGAATACATTTGAGCGCTGAAAGGATGAAACAATGTAAATGTTTAAAGTTAAGTGTCTTATATTTTAAAATTGAAATTTTAAATGAAGCTTTTGTAATAAAAAGTCGAGCCATTTTGCATTGAGTTTAATCTTATATCCGTTTACAGGTTAAGTTTCTTAATTTTTGTTATTTTCAAGCTTAATTCAGACTCCCTTCTAAATTTGAAGTCCAGGAGACAGTGTAAGGAGCTCTAAGCAACTTTACGTGCGCAGTAGGTCAGGAAAGTCAATCCACCAATGAGCAATAGAAAGTTAGGAATAGAGTTAGAAAGTTAGAAAGTTAGTTTTTTCTCAACAAAACACGAAGTGAAATGCTTGAAAGCTGAAGAGCTTTCAAGCAATCTTCGCTGAAAACAAAGGAGTTCTCTGACATTTGGGGAGCTATACTATCTTGACTTGAAGGCTAACTTAATGAATTTAAAAGTGCTTCTGGGTGGATTAAGGGATGATGACCTCACTGAAATTAAGGTGTGAGCTGAACTTCTGCTATTCATTCACTGAGGAAACATAAAACCTGATGAAAGACTGGCAACTAAAAGCAAAAACAAAAGAACAAAGTGGCAAATCGGTACCCTGTTATACGATTGTTTTGACCTGGCTTGGTACCGAGACTGTTGTTCTGGTGTCTCTGTATTTCTTTTATATGCTTAATGTCTAATTTCTAATATTTGTTTCCGTTGTCTTTTTGTTACATTTACGCAATGAAGCTGTTGTGTTTATTTTCTTTTCCTTTTCTGCGCAATTCACTCGGCTTGCTTTATTTTAAGAGTTGGTAAAAAAAAAAAAAACTTTTTTCGCGAAAAGATTGAGAGGGATTCACCTCTTGGAGACGGTTATACGTTTTCATCGTATCATTTTTTCCCCTTAGCATAGGCAATTCTCAAAATAAAAAGCTTTTCTGAATGACTAACTGGGTTGTCGTGGTGGTTGTGGGTATCAAACTGGGATTAGTAGCACTCCGAGACTTTATCTTTTTGTTTATCATCCGTTAAATGAACGAGTCTTATGTGACAAATAAAACACTCCTTAGCATATGCAAGTCTCAAAATAAAAAGCTTTCCTGAATGACTAACTGGGTTGTCGTGGTGGTTGTGGGTATCAAACTGGGATTAGTAGCACTCCGAGACTTTATCTTTTTGTTTATCATCCGTTAAATGAACGAGTCTTATGTGACAAATAAAACACTCCTTAGCATATGCAAGTTTCAAAATAAAAGGCTTTTCTGAATGACTAACTGGGTTGTCATGGTGGTTGTGGGTGTCAAGCTGGGATTAGTAGCACTCTGGAACTTTTTTTATTTATCGTCCGTTAAATGAACGAGTCTCATGTGAGAAATCAAACACATAGGGGTCTAAAGTTAAAAAGAATGAAAAGCCACACCCAGAATCTATAAAGTTGATACTGACGGAATTAACTGGTTTGATTCATTGATAAGTCTAAAAGCTCACATTTTCTTCTGGTTGTCAATAGAATTTTGAAAAAGAGCTCATAATAAAACGTACTTGTCATAAATATTTTTCCTTGCTGATATGAAATCCTTGCTATTAATCAAGACAGATTGGAGTTTTATTTAAAAGTATTCCAGGATTTTTCCGTATTATGAATGGCTCATTATTTGAATTAAATAAAAAAAACAAGTTTTTTTAACTGTAAGTAAGGAGCAACATTAAAACTTAAAGCGAACAGAAATTATTATGTACATGCAGGGGGTTGCCCCCTCCTCAACACCTCGATCTTTACGCTAAAGTTTGAATTTTGTCCCAATTCTTAATAACGACTCCTGAAATACAAGGGTCGTTTAATTAAAACAACAAGACTCTTTTTTAAAAGTACTAAAAAACTTTAGCATAAAGAGTGAGGTGTTGAGGAGGAGGCAATCCCTTCATATACGAAATAAGTTATGTTCGTTTTAATGTTGCTCCTTACTTTCAGTTGAAAAACTTGTTTTTTTAATTTAATTTCTGATCTTTTTTAAATAATACTGGGAAATCTGGCCCCACCTCCACGGATAAACCCCCTACCCACAGAGATATCCTCTAGACAATTCAATCCGGGTGAAAATTTACCCCGGACAATTACTCTTAACCACTCCGCGCGTAAAATTGAGACGAGAAAGAGAAAGCAAGACACATAGAAAGAATTTTGTATAAGAATTCGGGCAAATTCCCCCAGTGTATAATTTCCCCTGACAAGTTAACACCCTGAAAACTTCCCTTCCTATGGAAGATACCCCTGTGGAAAAACCCCCAGCAGAAAATTTGTCCCCCCTCCGTCCAACCAAAAGTATATGCATACATCCCAATACAAATACTATGCGTAAACAATGGGCAAGTTTTATAACTTAAAGATATTTCCCTGGGGCTGTGGGGGGGAGAATTTTATACTTAAAGGTATAATTATCGGGCTTTTCAACTATGATGAACAAAATGGCTATCTCAAAATTTTAACCGGACGATTGGGGGAAAAAAGGGCGCGGGAGGGGGTCCAGTTGTCCTCCAATTGTTTTGATCACTTAAAAAGCGCGCTAGAGCTTTTTATTTCCCTTCGAATGAGCCCTCTTCCGATATTCTAGGACCGCTGAGTCAATACGATTATCCCTGGGAAAAAAAAAATAATAATAAAGACGCATCCGTGATCTTTCTTCTGCCAAAAATACAAAATTCACAAAATCACTTGACTTCTAGGGTGTGTTTCCCTCTTTTTCTAGAAAGTCAGGAAAACTTTCTCAGGCTCGTAACCTATGATGGGTAAGACTAGGCTACATGAAATTTATATATTGTGAAATCGGCATAAAAAGCGATTCTTTTCTTCTATATATTTGAAATCAGCATAAAAAGCCCATTCTTTTGATATATATATATATATATATATATATATATATATATATATATATATATATATATATATATATATATATATATATATATATATATATATATATATATATATATATATATATATATATATATATATATATATATATATATATATATATATATATATATATATATATATATATATATATATATATATATATATATATATATATATATATATATATATATATATATATGTTGGTATCAAAATTCTGTTTTCTAGAGTTTCGGTTTCTTTTGAACTGGGTCGCTCCTTGCTTACAATTCGTTACCTCGAACTGTTTGATTAATACAAAAAAGGCGATTGAAAGATAAGTCGGTATATTATAAGTCACATATAACTTTATTGGATCGTGTTTGCAGTAGTAGCTGCAATGTAGTAAGGAGTGAAATACAGCCCATAGTAGTTATAAGTTATTAAATACGTTTTAGAAAAACTGTCCCGTGAGAAAAAATTTTCATTTAACGGTGTTTTGAGGATGATAACTAGTAGATAGTTAATCTTAAAGGTAAAATTTTATCAAGGAAACAATCTTCCAAAATCTTGAAAGAGAGCTAAAAACTCTTGAGAAGGGTGGCCGATCAAAATGAGACGAGAATCACCATTGCCGAAAACCATATAATGGAATTTTGAGCCGCCCATCAAGAAAATCACTTTTTTTTTCCATGGCAAGCAGTAATCTGCCCTCTTTTTTTCTGTTATTAATTTTAAAAAACTTTTTCCTCAAGACAAGTTTTTCAAAGAAAAGTAAAGAGTTCAATTGAGTCAAGAATGAGCAAACATAAAGTCAAATAATCTTCGAAGCGTAAAACTACCACAAATCAGTATCAATAAATAAATGAAACTCAAAACCAACAGAAATTACAATTAATAGCCGAGTCAAACTCAAAACGACCAAAAATTAAAATGAGCAGGGCTGATAAACCCTATCCCTTCTCTAGACCAGAACACAATTTGCGCTTTACTAAAAAAAAACAAAAAAAAACAAATGACCGTGGATTGTAAGTTAAATTGTCATATACGGATATTTCTTCGTTAAATTTTTTATTTATGAAAGTAAGAAAGGTGAAACCATTTCAAACATATTTTGTTTTCAGTAAAGCGCAAATTGTGTTCTGGTCTTGAGAAGGCATAGGGGTTATCAGCCCTGCTAATAATAAATTTTGCTCGTTTTGAGTTTGATCGGCCATTTGTTGTAAATTCTGTTCGTCTTGAGTTTCATTTATTTATTGATAGTAATTTGTGGTAGTTTTACGCTTGGAAGATTATTTGACTTTATTTTTGCTCATTTTTGGCTTAATGGGGCCGTTTACTTTTCTTTGAAAAATTTGTCTTGTGGAAAAGGTTTTTTTAAATTAATTTCTATTCATTTTTTATTGACATAGTCTTTTTCATGGAAAAAATAATATAGTACATCTTTTCAGTTTTTTTCTATAAGAATCCATAGTATGGGTTTGCTAGTTGTATGTTGGAGAAACTTTTTTAACAGTTTTTAATCCTTACAAAAACTACAACTACTACTACTACTAACAACTCACCGCAGCACCAAGCCGCCTGAGGCCAACACAGCTACGCACGCTCCTCCTCCATCTATGCAAAGCCTCCCTTTTTACGCCCGCCCAGGAAGTTCCCATTTCCTTTAAATCTTTCTTTATGACGTCCTCCCACCCCAGACGAGGACGACCTGCTTTCCGTTTAGCCCTAGATGGTTGGCCGAAAAGAACAAGCTTCGGAAATCTGTCATCCTTCATCCGCACAACGTGCCCTAGCCACCTCAACCTTTGTTTCATTATAGCCCTAGAGAGCGGTATTGAACCACATTTTTGGTATAGCCTATTGTTTGAAATACGGTCAGGCAGCCGTGTACCCAGAAAAATCCTTAAGCAATTTCGCTGGAAAACATCTAGCAAATCTTCATCCGCTTTCGGAGCGTCCATGCTTCAGAGCCATATTTGACCACTGTCATCACTGTGGCTTCTAATATTCTAATCTTATTTTGCAGACTTATCTTCCTATTTTACCAAATTTTTTTTAACTGTGAAAAAACACCCTGAGCCTTGGCTATTCTACTTTTACTATCTTCACTGCACCAACCATCTTTACTAATAATGCTACCTAGGTAAGTGAAGCTGTCCACCTGGTCAATCTTTTTCCGAAAAAAGAGCATCGTTCCGAAAGGAACTCGTACTCTACCTACAGCATTCGGTTGACTACATAAGATCCCAATACCCATACGCTGCCATTCAGATCCTGGGCGACTTTAATGATTTAAAGGCTAATTGGCTCTCAAGTTCAGTCTCACTTACGCAAGTTGTTGAAGTCCCAACACGCGAGGAAAAAGTACTAGACCTTATCTTTACCAATATTGAGGAGTTCTATAATCCCCCCTACACTCTTCCCGCTACTGGTATGAGTAACCACCTCACTGTAATACGGAAGCCTAGCAGAAAACCTCCTGACAGATCCCAGTCAGTGGTGAAGTACCGCCCACATACTCAAGAACAACTCCAGATTTACCGAGAGTAGCTAGCTAGAAAAAACTGGTCGAAAGTCCTCAATATGAAGAACGGCAACAATATGATGCAAGAGGTCACTGCTCAACTTTTCCATGAATATAAAGTAATATTTCCCGAAAAGACAATCCTGGTCAAGTCACAAAATAAGCCGTGGGTGACTAATGAGATTAAGGATCGAATCAAATCGAGAAATGAGCTTTATAAGTTGGGATATCAAGATGAGGCTTAAAAAAATGCGCAATGTCATATGTCTCAAAATAAAGAAATCTAAAAAGGAATTTGGTGCTCAAGTGGTTAACAAGCTTTGGAAGTCTAACCCCTCTAGATTCCACCAGAAGGTCCAGGAGATTATGGGACGGACTCGAAAGCAGCTGACAATCTACGGCTCTGATGGTTAACCTCTGAGCGCTGATATGATCAACACACATTTTTCAAATATTTGTCGCACACACCCACCTCTTGACGAGCTACCTGAAAATGGACCCATTGAACAAATTCCGATCATTCGCCCCCATGAAGTATGCGAGAAGCTCAAACGCCTGGACCTCAGGAAGAGTAATTACCCTCTAGAAATTCCTATTGTGTTGATAGCTCATTGCTCTGAGTAGCTTAGTCCTATTTTGGCTTCCTGTTTCAATCAATGTCTAATAGATGGTACATTCCCGGGTTACTTCAAGACAGCCTATATAACTCTCATTCCTAAAATAGAAAAACCCTCTCACCTAACGAATTGCGCCCGATTTCAAAAACCCCGTGCCTTTCCAAAGTGTTTAAGGACTTTATCTGTGAATATTTATATGGAAATATTGAAGCTAATTTAGACCCGCGGCAATTTGGTTTCAGGCCTGGACATAATACTACCCACTATCTTGTATGTTTTCTTGACGACCTGATGAAACCTCTCGAGAAGGAAGGGACATACGCAGAAATCCTTCTCAGCGATATAGTAAAGGCGTTTGACAGCATCCAACACCTGATAGCTATTAACCGAGCTAAAGAAATGGGTGCTCGACAGTTTCTTGTGAGAATAGTTACAAGCTTCCATCACAAACAAAACGAATGTGTTTCGCTCATACAGGATGAAGCATCCGAATCCCTAGACATATGGTGCGAAGCACTCCAAGGGCCACATTTAGAACCACTGATGTGTTCGGTTGTTTTTAACCCTGTCCTACCACATATACAAAGTCGCTGCAAGTTTGCTGACGACCTGTCAAGCATATCATTCCGCACCTTAGCGAGCCTAGCAGAGGAAATCACCACCTCATCAATATTTGTCCAGCTAAAGCATAATCTGTAATGCTTACAGTTAGTGAAACCAAGAGCCATATTCTACGTGTTAGCTTTTTAAAATCTGCAATTCCGTCCCAAGAAGACACTGTACTTACAACTAAAGATGAAATAAAAATCCTAGGAGTAATTTTCAAAAGCAACCTGAAATGGGATCCAAATATAGAGTCTATCCTCCAAAAGGCTTCCCTATGCCTAAAATCCTTTGCTTGCCTAACGCAGTTCAATATCCAAATTTCCATTATGCGCAGTCTATACTGTATGTATGTCCGATCGCAAACCGAGTATGCTTGTCCCGTTTGGCACCCAGGTCTAACGGCTTTCCAAACCGAAAAGCTTGAAAATATTCAAAAGCGGGCGTGCCAAATAATGCTTGGGGCAAATTATACATCCTATGAGGACAGCCTGCAGAAACTGAGGCTTCAGAAACTATCTGAAAAGCGCCACGATCTCACGATGCGTTTCGGAAAAAAATGCCTAAGCTCTGATGTCCATCGCAAAATATTACCAGATTTCCAGGAATCGCAGATCAGTCGGCCAAAAACACGTAGAGGAGCCCTTACTTCGTCTTGCCAACTCCTTTGTCCCCCACCCCGAAAGGCATCAAAAAGGTACCTATTATCTTTTGTTCCATACTTCATGAACCACTATAATGAGGACCTAGTTGAAATGGAAATCTATAAATAGTTGTGAAAAAGTTTATTTATTTTTATATTTATTTATCTGATCTCATGTGTTATATTTTCTTGTTGTTTGACGTCCGCTGCTAGCTATAAGCTATTATGGAAATAACGACCTATTATTATTATTATTACCCAACTTCACCTTTTCATCTTCACTTATTCCTAGCCTTAGTGACTTAGTCTTTTTAACATTAATTTTCAAACCTATTCTAGAACCATGAACTCGCAAAACCCCTTAAACGTCATTAATTTTGATAAAACTTTCATCTAGGATGCTTAAATCATCAGCATAATCTAAGTCCAGGAGACTTTTTCCTCCCCATTTGATTCCGTAGCCTCCCATTGCCTTTCCTATGCTCCTTAAGAATAAGTCAATCAAAATAATCTATATAAATGGGGATAGAACACAAGCCTGCTTAACTCCTAATTCAATACAAAACCAGTTGCTTTCATCATTTCCTACCTTAACCGAAGCAGTTTTTTTCTTCTACATAGCAGTAATCCCTTTAATGTATTTGTCTGGTATACCATACAAGGATAAGACCTTCACTAAAGCCCTTCTATCAACTGAAAAGAACGCTTGCTCATAATCTATAAAACTGAGAACTAAAAGTGTTTGAAAACTCAGGCACTTCTCGATTATTAACCTAAGAGTGAAAATTAGGTCGACACATCCTCTACCTTTTCTAAAACCGCACTGTTCTTCTCTTAAAACTTTGTCTACGGCATCTCTCAGTCTAAAAAGTATCCTATTACTAAGTAATTTACTACCTACAGAGACCAGACTAATCCCTCCATAATTACCACACTCACTTTTATCACCTTTCTTATAAAGTGGCTTAATTAAAGTTTCCCTAAAATAGTTAGGTACTTCCCCTTTTTCAAAAATCATATTTATATTGTTCCATGGCTTACTTGTAACTATAGGGTCCCCACATCTAAGAAGCTCAATTACCGTCCAATCGACTTCTGGGGCCTTATTATTTTTTAATCCTTTTAGCATCGCTGTCCATTCTTCCTCACAAAAAAAATCTCCCATCAGATACGATGCAGAACCAACAATTTCATTTTCATCTATATCTCTTCCTTCAACTCTATCTCGGTTAAGCAAATTCTCAAAATCTTCGGCCCATCTCTCTTTAGTTTTTTCCTTATCGCTAATTGCGGCCCCATTCCTATCTTTAACTGGGCCAAGTCCGCATTGACTCCTTCCTCTCAATTTGTTAGCACGCCAGTACAATATTTTACTATTATGCCGTCTAGCTGCATCTTCAAGATCCTGGGAAATTTTATCCATGGCCTTTATTTCACACCTCCTTAATTCATATTTTAATGTTTTCTCCACTTTCTTTACATTCCTTCTGTTTTCATATGATCTATCACCATGGTAATTCTTGTACAAGTCCTTTCTCCTTTCTATCAAACATAAAGCTTTTTTACTAATATTCTTAGCTGCAGTTCTAGCTTTCTTCCCTAAGACACCTTCAGCAACTTCACAAACTATTTTTCTAAAATTATTCCAACCATCTTCCACATTATCAAATTTTAAACTCGCAAGTTTAGTGTTCAACTGTTCCTGGAAAGTTTCTCTCAAATTCTTATACTGGAGTCTACCAACATCATAACTTCCCGGGAGGTAGTTACCCTTCCGATATTTCAGCATTAAATTAACCCTTGACACTACTAGATGGTGATCTTTACTCTTAACATCAATAACTGCACTCCTATATACCCTAGTATCTTGTATTGATCCTGCTAGTCTTCGGTTAGCAATAACATAATCAATAAGGTTCGCTATCTTACCATCATGGGAATGCCGTGTTAACTTATGAGCCATTTTATGACCAATCACCTTATTGGTTATAACTAGATTGTTATACCTAGAAAATTGCAAGAGTCTGTATCCATTACTGATTTCTTTTCCTACACCAAATTTACCTATGCTAGGGTACTATCTATTGTTATTTCTACAAGCCTGGGAGTTAAACTCTCCTAGTTAAAACATCATATTTCTGCCTGGGACCCAGTCTGTTTCCACTTGTAACTGTAAGTCAAATTCATCCGAGTCACTAATATCTCCGTCAGTCGGTTCAACAAGGGCGTATACTACTATAACTGATACTCTGAACTTTTTAGTCATAAAATGAGCAGTTAGTATTCCATTATTAATACCTTCCCAGCCTAAACAAGACTTATCAGCTTCCTTATTCATCATGAGCCCTACTCTATGTCTATGTACCCCATCCTTTCTCCCCGAGTAAACAAATTCTGTATCACCTAATTTTATACTTCCTACCCCTAGGATATGAGTTTCGAAAACTCCTAATAAGTCCAGTTCGAATCGTCTGAATTCGTCAGTCAAAATGTCGATACGACAGTCATTTTTTAACGTCGTAAGATTCCAAGTTCCAATTTGCATGTTATTTAAATCATTGAAATTATTTTCGCCTCAGGAAAAGCAATTATCCAGGATACCAGTGCAGGACGGGGATCACATATCTTCTCAAGTCTACACCGAAGTGCTTAAGCCGGCATAGAACCGGACAGCAAGAAGTCCCTGGGACCTCCATGAATGGGGGATTTGTGCAATCCTGGGCCTATCTTGGTCAAAACATGGTTTTCAGCACTTGCCGATGCTCTTCTATCAACAAGAGTCGAAATCCTGCACAGACAATCTCAAGTCTATTACCTCCGACTCATTATATATTCATGCCTACAAATATTATGCTGCTATTGGGAAGTAGCCCATAATAGACGAATCAGCAAAGAAGAGGTTTTTCAGACCGAAGAACCCTGTCAAAGCATACCAAGCCCAGAAGAATTGTCCATTATTCAGAATCCTGTGAAAATACTTTGTCGTTTACTAGGCTATACTTTTCTCGATGAGCGCCACTCCTAAAGTGGGAATAGAGTTGACCGCAAGGTTCCCAGTCTTGCTGGTACCCCGAAAGGGTCTAGGCAGCCCTTTGCAGAGGCCGTTGTCCATAGATCTGGATCTTACGCCCTGCCGCAGTTGTCCTCCTATAGAGGATCCTCCCGCGATGGTGTTCTGTATCACCATGCAATTTAACCCATTACTGGGAGAAGGTTTGTATCTCATGGGACTTGTGGACAAACCAGTGGGCCCTTTTGAGTGTACATTTGAGGGGCCTTCTTCCTCCTCCGCCTGTATTTATGACCCCGGGTGAGGGCGACCCAGTTTCTATTATGGACCCCCAGGGACGAGGTCCCGCCTTGGTCCGTGCTTCCTATGGAGGTACCCTACATATCAGTAGGGTGTTCCCCTATCGCCACTTGGGGACACGCTGAATTCCCTGGGGGAGGCCAACTAATATCTAGCCTAATTTATTGATTCACTTCAGCATTAGCTTGTAAAACTAATTTAAAAATCTAATGTAAGATTAATGTCTAGCCTATTTTATTGATTAACTTCAACATTAGCTTACAAAACTAATGTAAAACTAGTAACTAGTCTAATTTATTGATTCACTTCAACATTAGCTTGTAAAACTAATGTAAAACTAATATATAGCCTAATTTTTTGATTTACTTCAACATTAGCATGCAAAACTAATGTAAAAGAAGTATTTGTAGTACTTAAAAATTTCTAGAAAATAATAGTTTCTTTAAACACACTTTCTTTCATTATAAAATATATACATATGTATACATATATATACATATACATAGACAAATACAATATACACATATATATACATACACATATAATATATATATATAAAGCTGGTTTTTGACAATTTTGATACATACATGTAGAGGAGAAAGGAAAGAGGGATTCCTTCCATAAAAACTGTCTAGCTTTTTTCCAATTCCAGGTGAAAAAAAAAAATTAATAAGAGACAAGAAGACACGAGGATGTCAAGTGTTTGTAGCAAAAAAAATATCTACAAAATAATAATTTCTTTAAACTCGTTTTCTGCCATGTAAAAAATACATAAATATAAAGCTAGTTTTTGGAATTTCGACACATCCACATAGAAGTATACGTCCACGTAGAGGAAGGAAAGGGGGGATTCTTCCATAAAAACTGTCTAGCTTTTTTCTCCCAAATTCCAGGCGAAAAGAGACAAGAGGACACGAAAATGTCAAGTGTTTGTAGCACAAACTTCTGAAGTTGACCTAAAAGTAAAACTTATTGTCATTCTCGAAAGATTCTATCTATGCTCTTAAACAATCAGGAAACTCTTTTTATTTATTTAAATTGTAAGAGTAGAATTAGTAATAGTAGTATCCCCAAAAGTTTCAACTTAATACCCAAGTCGTTCTCGATATTCTGCTGAGGTAAGATAAGATTTATTGTTGAAATACGGCTGTCACAAGCCCAAAAGGGCCGAATTCGTACTTTAGCGTGTAAGGAGGCCTTATTTTGTGTAAATTTCGTAACTCAATTTTATTAAAGCTTGGAATTCCCTTTCGCTTCATAGATCAGAAATATAGCGACAATTTCAAATTAGCTTGAATTTGAAAATAACTTCTCTTTGCATAACTAGTCATAAATCTTGTAGTGACACTCTTTGTCCAAGAATCAAACGAACTTTGAACCCGTGATATGTTAAGACCTAATTTAGACCAGTTTTGCATGTCCTTGAAAGACTAGAAAGAAACTACTTTTGACAAAAGGTGGTTGATTGGCTAGGAGGGAGGGAAGGTCGCTAAACGGATCAAGTAGCAAAAAGAATATAACTTATGGGTGAGTGACAAATCGGGGTCGTTTTGCCTCGGAACCAAGGAATATGAGTAAGTGTTTTCTTTATGAATTAAGATAAAAAGCTACTACTAGCCTGCATGAATTTCCTTTGAGAATAACACTAAAATAAAGTAACAAACTTCAGAGAGGTTTCTGTCACTGGGATTAAATCAAGATCCTACTTTGAATTAATTTAATACTTTCATTTATGCCACATAAACTGTAATTAGGGCGAAAATTCCCCTTTGAGGGTTGCCAATATATTTACAGAGGGTTTTGAATCTTACTAATAGTGATGTAATCCTGAGGTCCTTTGTAATTAATAAAAGGATGTGTAATCTAATTAAAATTGATTAGAGGCGGAAACATCTTAAGACTCTAATTAGGTTTTATTCATTTGGTGGTTGGTATTTCAGTTAATATATTTCACTTAGCAAAGGCTTGAGCCATTTGGACAAAACAGTATTTTAAGGTTAGAATAAGCCAAATTAAATTTCTTCCCAGAAATTTAAACTTTGAATAACTGAGGATTTAAAGAGGAAAGGAAACCTTAACCGAGAAGAGAAGGCTATGAGAGCCATTTGTGCTTCCCCTTGTCAGCCTAGAGTCCCTTGAGGCTTAGCTTGACTTTATAAAGATCTTATATCCAAAAATTGGAATTATCGGACAATAACATTAATTACCACCCCCCCCCCCCTTTGTGCAATCTTCAGACGTTTATACGAAGAGGAACACCGTTCCCTTTTTAATCATTCTTTCATTTCGTTAACCCCGTACTGCATGTTTATACAAAGGTAACCTTAATGTTTATACAGGTAGGTTTAGGGGAAAAGGGAACAATATTATCAACGTAAGAATTTCCAAACTTTTATGTCCAGATATTTTCGATTAAGCTCTCCCTGCTAATGTTAAAGCTTAGTAAAGGTCCAAACAATACACAGCCCTTTCAAGTAATAATAAGAGAATCTCTTGGTTTGGGTTAATAAAAATTTGAATTAAAAGCAAGTACGGTTATTCTTAGCTTAGCTCAAAAATAGCTTGAACTAAAGGATTTTAATAACCCAGAACTCAAGCCTTGACTAGCTTTTCAAGTGTAACCTTTTTAAGTAGAAACAATCGTTAGCCTAAGATTAACTTAATCTTTTCTTTTCAGTAAACATTGGTGGATTGAACAAGTAGATCATTAGATCTTAGACCTAGAAGAGATTTGGAAGTATTCAACATAAATAGAATTAGAATATTTTTCTTTTTATCTTCTTTTGTAAATAAAATCAGTTGTCACTGATTTCCGAGTACCGGTTTCTTACCCAACGCCTCAGTTTGTATCACGCTACCAAATTTATTAGCCCTGTAAGTAAGGGGCAACCTTACAACTGGTCGCAGCGGTACTCAAGTTCGGTGCAACTTTCGTTTAGGTGGGGGAGGATTAATTAAATTTAAAAAGTTTGGTAAAATTTAGTCCTGTTCCTCACAAGACGGTGTGGGTTCAGTTTTCCAAACCTATCCAAGACAGAAAAGTTTGAAAAAGTGTTCATTAAAGAAAATTTTAACCTTAAAGGGAAGTTCAGACAGCCTTTTATCTTCCTAAGATTCTTTCTTTCTTCTCCTTTTCTTTATCTTTGCTACAAGTTCTAGTGTCCGTATCATATGTAGCTTGCTTAAATCCTTTTTAACACTAGTGTCATAGTTAAATCATCTTCAAAGGAGTAAGCATACTATTAGCCTTGAGGGTTAATTTAAATCGAGACATTGAGCTAATTCTTATGCAAATTATAAACTAACTCATTTTAGTAGTTTGAAACAATTTAAAAGTTCAAAACGTTTCCCACATTAAGAGTTTATAAGGATAGAACAATCATGAGTTCAAATGAAAACAAAATCAAAGATTTAGAAATTGCACTACAAGACGCGCAGTCTAGAATAAACACTCTGGGGCAATATAGGGGCAATATAGAGATGCCACAGTCACAAGTAGGCTTCAAAGCTTATTTGTGGAGCAAGCGCCTCCCATCCCATTACTGACATACCCAAATGAAATCCATTCATGGATTTCCACCCTTAAACAAATACAAAGGAGTTTAGAAAAAATGGCATTGCTATGATAAATCAAGCTCTTTGTTATACTTGAGGAGAAATGCAAAGATTCGCAACGAGCTTAGATATTCCTAAAATAAAAGATTTATACCATTTAGAAAAACTTTTAAAAGAAACCTTTTTACATGAAAAACAAGCCGCACAAAAACTACAAGAACTGCTTTCCAAGAAACAAAGACGATCTGAGTTGGTACATCAATTTTACTCCCGAATTAGTTAAAAGGCTCTAGAGTATGCAAAAACTGCTCCTGGTGTAAGGGCAGATTACATTAATTATTTGTATTTTTAAAATTGGTAAGCTCCTTTCAATTGGACGGAATGTTCATAAAGAAACTAAAACAACAGACGACAAAGATGAATTATTAGCGTGAGCAAATAAATTTGAATATATTGATTTTATGTATAGGGACTTTTCAGACATGTCCTTGGGAGTAACAATGGTTGACTCAAGAGACAAGACTTCCCCTAGAGAACAAAGATATAACTCCAGAGTAGAATTTCAAAACATAGAAAATTATAAAAATAACCCCAAGAAATGTTTGGACTGTGGAAAGAAAGATGTGTCAGGACTAACGTGGGATAATTATTACAGGTATATATTTAGTAAAAGAAAAAATGCCCGCATAAAATGCTGGACTTGTTGGGGTCCACATAGACATTCGGAATGTAAAAAACCTCCAACATGTATCCGCTGTGGTGAAACAGGACACAAAACAAGATAGTGTTTTGCCCCAACACATATAACCCAACCCCAAGAAAAATTTTAGGACAAATTTTACCAAAAACACGACGGCCTTTAAGCAATGGTTAGGGACCCACTGGAAGGCAAATGCCCAGAGTCCGTAGTTTTGTAAAGATAGTTTAACCGTTCTGAGTAGACCTAGAGAGACTAGAAGTCACGGACATGTCATGACAGGGAGTAATGTACTTCAGAGGGAGGTTGAGAGGACCCCTCTCAAGGATACAAAAATGGGATGCTTCCACCTCTTAAGGATGCAAGAAAGGGTTGCGTCTACCTCTTAAGGAAGCAAAAAGGTTTGCATCCATAGGGATATGAAAAAGGGTTGTATCCCAACGCATAAAGGCTGCATATGTATATACTCACAGAGTATTCATGATCATGAACCTGGATTAGAGTCTCCCAGGCTAAAAATTGAGACAAAGAAAGCTAGCAAAGTGCTGAAATGGCTTCTAAAGTAAACAAGATACCGAAATATTTCTAAGATTTGACATTTTTGGGTAGAGCTCAGAACCGAAAAATTCGAATTTAGGAAAGAAAGGAAATCCCATTTTTTGGAAAAGGTTAGGAAATCTCCGTTTGGTTCCCGTGAATGGCCTATTGTATACACTGGATGATTCTGAAAAAAAAGACGTCAATTTAAGATCATTTTATCAAAAAAAAACTAGTTAATGGAGTCATCCGTTTCCTGCATTCAAGTCTTTTTTTAGGGGGCCAAGATGGGAGCTGTAAAAACCTTAAATAAATTAAGACAATATGGTGTCTTTTCATATATGTACTGCAAGCTTGAACAGGCAGTAAGGAATTATGAACTATGTTTTATAAGAGATAAGTTAGGCGATAATTTCCCCACTCTTAAGGGATAACATTGTCCCTTATGAACTATTTCATATCTGGCCAAGTAATACCAAAGAAAAATTGCTACTTAGCGCGAATAGTTATCAATGCACATTGGTAAAAATATATTAGTAGGACTATCTAAGGAACAATGATAAAACTAAATCGCATTGCCCATAGGATTCAGAATGTTGCTGAATATAAAAGGCACTGCCGATAGGATTGAAAAAAATCCGTCAAATAAAGGATAAGAATTATAGAAATTATATAAGAGACTTCTTATAATACAGCCATACAATAACTTAAAATAGTAATAATTTATGATTTCTGTCTCCAACAAAGGAGATGAATTCAGAATATTCGAAAGGTTCGAAATTTTCATAACTCGTAATTTAAAAAAAAATAGAGAAAGGGTACAGATTTTTTTTTTCCTTTCATTGTAGAATGTATTTGCCTTTGATTTTTCAAGCTTTATATTGTTACTAGACCTTTTGGCACCTTTAAATACTCTTTCAAGTATTCAATTATAATTTAAAAAAAAATTATGAGTAAAGTTTGAAAAGGCCCAAATAAGAAAATAAAATTCAGCTGTTCGTAAAGGTCAATTAATATATCTTCTTTTTATTAAAGATGTGCTCAATTTTAAACCTAAGTAATCAAATAGTCGATTTATCTGTGCTTAGCACAGATAAATGATTCTAATTAAAATTGATTAGAGGCGGAAATATCTTAAGACTCTTATTAGGTTTGATTTCGGATGCCGCGAAATGACAAAAAAAAACCCGAAGATAAGGATTATATCCATGAATTTATAAATGTTCTCGCTGAGAAATTTGTACAACTTATACAACATTAGGAAGACGAAACTGAATGTTTAACTTTTATGTATATTTAAATTAGGTTTAATTCAACTATTAGCCTTGATGAAGTGAGTGACATGCAAGTTTCCTTGAAAAAAGAAAAGGAAAGATGGAACAGCACATTGAGCATCAAGGTATAACGTGTTTATACTCTTTATATATTATATAATATGATTTCTGTCAGTAGGACTGATATTCAGAAAATTAAGAAATTTATATACAGGTTATAGAGACCAAAAGTCTCAGGGATTAAATTTAGAAGTAGTATGAGGAGAAATTGAGTTACACTAGATCTTTATAAATTTGTGTTTCCTTTTTTTTATTCCATTAAAAAAAAAATAATAATAATATTTTAATTTGGGGAAGATTGTAAAGAGCCCTTATTTTGTGTAAAATTTGAAGTTAAATTTTATTACAGCTTGAACTTCCCTTTCCGTTAATGGATAATAAATATAGCGTCAATTACAAATTAACTATAATTTGGAAATAGCTTCTCTTTGCATAACTAGTCATAAATCTTTTAGTGACACTCTTTGTCCAAGAATCAAACGAACTTTGAACCCGTGATATGTTAAGACCTAATTTAGACCAGTTTCGCAAGTCCTTGAAAGACTGGAAAGAAACTACTTTTGACAAAAGGTGGTTGATTGGCTAGGAGGGAGGGAAGGTCGCTAAACGGATCAAGTAGCAAAGTAAATATAGCTTACGGGTGAGAGACAAACCGAGGTAGTTTTGCCTCAGAACTAACGAACATGAGTAAGTGCTTTCTTTATGAATTAAGATGAAAAGCTACTACTAACCTGCAGAAATTTCCTTTGAGAATAACACTAAAATAAAGTAACAAACTTCAGAGAGATTTCTGTCACTGGGATTAAATCAAGATCCTACTTTGAATTAATTTAATACTTTCATTTAAGCCACATAAACTGTAATTAGGGCAAAAATTCCCCTTTGAGGGTTGCCAATAGATTTATAGAGGGTTTTGAATCTTACTAATAGTGATGTAATCCTGAGGTCCTTCGTGATTAATAAAAGGATGTGTAATCTAATTAAAATTGATTAGAGGCGGAAACATCTTAAGACTCTAATTAGGTTTTATTCATTTGGTGGTTGGTATTTCAGTTAATATATTTCAATTAGCAAAGGCTTGAGCCATTTGGACAAAACAGTATTTTAAGGTTAGAATAAGCCAAATTAAATTTCTTCCCAGAAATTTAAGCTTTGAATAACTGAGGGTTTAAAGAGGAAAGGAAACCTTAACCAAGAAGAGAAGGCTATGAGAGCCATTTGTGCTTCCCCTTGTCAGCAAAGAGTCCCTTGAGGCTTAGCTTGACTTTATAAAGATCTTATATCCAAAAATTGGAATTATTGGACAATAACATTGATTAACAACCCCCCCCCCCTCTGGGCAATCTTCAGACGTTTATACGAAGAAGAACACCGTTCCCTTTTTAATCATTCTTTCATTTCGTTAAACCCGTACTGCATGTTTATACAAAGGTAACCTTAATGTTTATACAGGTAAGTTTAGGGGAAAAGGGAACAATATTATCAACGTAAGAATTTCCAAACTTTTATATCCAGATATTTTCGATTAAGCTTTCCCTGCTAAAGTTAAAGCTTAATAAAGGTCCAAACACTACACAGCCCTTTCAAGAAATAATAAAAGAATCTCTTGGTTTGGGTTAATGAAAATTTGAATTAAAAGCAAGTACGGTTATTCTTAGCTTAGCTCAAAAATTGCTTAAACTAAAGGATTTTAATAACTCAGAGCTCAAGTTTTGACTAACTTTTCAAGTTTAGAATTTTCCAGTAGAAACAATTCTGATCCTTATATTACACTAATCTTTTATTTTCAGTAAGCTTTGTTCCATTGGACTATTAAATAAATAAAACTGATACTTAGACGAAGTTTGGAAATATTAAACATAAACAGAATTAGGAAGTTTTCCCTGTTATCTTATTTTGTAAATACAATCATTTGTCACTGAATTCCGAGTACTAATTTCTTACCTAACGCCTCAGTTTGTATCACGCTACCAAATTTATTAGTCCTGTAAGTAAAGGGCCACCTTACAAGCGTCAAATAAAACGAAAAAAGAACAACAAAAACAAACAGTCAAGCAACAGCAGAAAATTGTAAAAGGGCAAATGTCAAATACGTAAAAATGTTAATAACAAAAACAAATTAAGCTTATAAAATTAGAAGGTCAATGTCAAGTCAGCAAAAATGCCAAAAAATGTAAACTCGTAAAATTAAAAATGGGATAAACAAATTAAAACAAAAACATAAGTTAGTTAGAGACTAAAAAACATAAATGAAAAACCTCCAAATTTGCAAAATGGACATTAAAATTGTACATTATGAGGTAAAAAGTGAGTGAGGAGGGGTTGGGGAGGCTGCGGAGATTCACCGATTGAAAATGTTAGCCATTTAAGGGATAAAAGTTCTTCTATATCTTTCAGTGCAAACTCTTATTGGGGCTAGAAGGGGTTTTTTTGTTGAAACAGAACGTGGGAGGCGGGGTCGAAGGGGTGAATATTGACCAGGAAAAAGAGGAGTTGTTCGAGGGTTATGAAGGGCATTGTTAGCAAAACGCAAGGTAATTTTTGCTCTCCTTTCCTTAAGGGTGACAAGATTAGGTCTCCTAAGAATGAAAATATAGGTACTTTACCCTCATTGAAGATAATTCTTAGGCACCTTTTTTGGACTGCCTCTATTCTGTCTGACAATTTAATAGAGATGCCAGAATGCCAAACAGGACAGGCGTACTCAAGGGTTGGGCAGAAAATCCTCACAAATGAGAGGATAATCCTCAAACAATGCGATTTAGGGCATTTAATTTTTTTAAGGAGTTTAAGGAGGGAAAATGTGGCATTTCCACGTTTCAAGATGTCATTAATATGACAACCCTGTTTTAATTCGCTTGAGATGGTAACACCCAGTAATTTCATTATGGTAACAGACATTTCAGGGGGGATTGGACAGGAGAAAGAAGGGTGAGTTTTAAGAAAATTAATAGTATGAACAGTTGACATTAAAGGGTTGACTTTCATATCATTAGTAAAAGCTTCGGCTGATATCGATTCCAAGATGTCCATTGGGTTACTTTTTAAATTTTTGATACATGTCTCTAAGACAGTTAGATCATCAACAAATTTCCATCTATCTGGGAAATCGACACCAAGGTTGTAGGAATAAAATTAGACCTAAGAGGGTTCCTTGGGGCACACCATTATAAATTGGGAGGGATCAGAATATACATTCAGGTATTTCACGACTTGCGTTCTATTAAAGAGTTGTTTCGCTTTTGTAGGAATTATTTCGATTATGTTTGAACTGTTTTGTATTCCATAAGAAGTATTTGGGATATTATTAGAATCTTATGTTTTTTGGCAAATATTTTGTTTTCCTCACCATCTATATTGTATTCTGTTAGAATTATTTTAGAACTGTTCGAAGCATTTTTCTATTTTGAAAGAATTATATCTGTTTTGTAGGAATTATTTTGATTTGTGTAGGAACTTTTAGAGTTCTATAAGAAGTACTTAGGATGTTGTTGGTATTTTGTGTTTTCTTGCAAGTGTTTTGTGTTCTACACCAACTATTTTTCATTTTTTTAGAACTAATTTAGAATTACGAAAAGTATTTTGTATTTAGTGTACCACGAACGAAACCAGTTTCACGAGGAGAAAAATATATGTACAAGTTTCACGAACAAAAACTCTGCATGCAACAAGTTCCTTAGGTTTGATAATGTATACCAGAGGGTGCCTAATGTTAGCCATTTAGTGCAACTGCCTAGGAATTACCGTGGAGCATTACAATCTAACAATAATATGGCAAGTTTCCGCTGTTCAAATAAAAAAAAAGGTCATTTTAGTTTATAAAGTTGTTTTTTGTGGGGGGGGGAAGGTTGGAAAACCCTTAGGTGTGACAATTTGCACCAGAGGGGTGCCATTTTCCAGGCATAGATTAACACAGAGGCAGCCGCATACAAAATCTTGGAATTGGCAGAATTATGAGCGGAATTGGTGAAATCTGAATTGTGGAATCGGAGGTAGGGGGGCAAAAGTGCCAAACACCAATGAGTTGAATGCATGATGTTTAACAAGAAAATATCAGGAGAATGTATTGGGAATGATGAGGGGGTGGTAGAGGCTGCCATAGAATCAGTAATGGTTTGGCACAGGTTGGGAATTGCTGGAAAATAATACCAACAAAAATAAAAATATATCCATTGGGGTATTCAAGCGTTAGGAAACGCTTAAGGGATAATGATGGTTGTCGCAGGGAGCCACCATGCAACCAGTTTTCATAAAGCAATTGGAAATAAATAGAAGGCTCGTTCAAGAAATGTTTTAAATTCTAAGGGGCGTGAATTGCCTTGGACTATCACATTCTAACAATGAAATACTAAGTCATGCTATTCAAATTAAAACGGTGGTCAATTTGATATTTATTAGCTTATTTCTTTGTGGGAAAAGGGTTGAAAATGCTCTATGGGTGATGGTGGATGCCACATGGATGTCACGGGGCCAAGCACATAATGTCGTGGTGGTGTGAAGTGTTTTGGCAGGCATCATGATAGTGTTGGCCTGCGAAAACATGAACCATTGGTGTTAAAGCATAATTTTTAACAAGAAAATATCAGGAGAATGCCTTGGGAATGATGAGAGGAATGGTATAAGGTGCCAGTGGGTGACTAATAGTATGGCACAGGTTGGGAATTGTCGGAAAATAATAGCAATAATAAATATATCTATTGGGGCATTCAAGCGTTAGAAAGACGCTCAAATGATGATGACGGGTGTTGCAGGGTGCCACAATGCATTAAATATTTATAAAACGATTGGAAATAAGGAAAAGGATCTTTCATGAAATTTATGAAATTCTAAGTGGCATGAATTGCCTTGGACTATCACATTCTAACAATGAAATGGTGAAATCCGCTGTTCAAATAAGAACAGTGTTCTATTTTAGATTTATATGCTTATTTATTATAGGGAAAAGGTTGAAAATGTTTAGGGATGATGGCGGATGCCACGTGGCAGGGGACCGCTGTGGAATGGTGTTTTGGTGTGAGATGTTTTTGGAGGCACCATGAAAGGATTGGCTGGCGAAAACATGAATCATTGGATGGAATGCATGATTTTTAACAAGAAAATATCATGAAAATGTCTTAGGAATCATAATATGTGTCGTAGGGTAATAAAATTTGCATTTACAAAAAGCGTTCTCCCCCCCCCCCCTCTGGAACTTGTTTGCTTAGGGATGGACCAGCCGCATATTGCCACGGTTAGGCAAATATTCATAGTCATGGTTCAAAGAAATGTTGTATTTTCATTAAAGCTCTCAAAGTATCTTAATAGAGCTTAAACTTACCTGTTTTAACACCCCCCCCGCCCCCTGGAAGTGTCTGCTAGAACCCCCGCCTTTCTTTAATTCACGCATGTTTTTTGCTTATATTCTACCCCTTATAAGTTTTTTCATGTTTGTTTTTCCGTTTGTTGAGGTTTAACTGCTTTTTCTGTGATTTCATAGTTCCTTTTGCTAATATTGTAGCCTTTATAAGTTTTTTTCACGTTTTCTTTCCGTTTGTTGAGTTTTAACTGCTTTTGCTGTGATTTCATGACTTTATAGCGTTTTTTATCAATAAATTTTGTATTTTCAAAAGCATGTATCTTTTTAGATTCCTAGTTCCAGGGCGAATCTTCAACACGTAATCGCTTACGTAATTTAAGCATCTTGTAGCCCCTCTCGCCTTTATTACTTAAAAAATACGCTAGCAGCTACCCGCAGTATTATCTGATACCACTCTCTAAAAGCATTACTTAACCAACAGGTGTAATTTCTAGTAATCAATTTTCCCCTCTACGTGTCAATTATTGCAGCTATAACAAACACGCAATCGTCATTCTAGCATGCTTGAAAAGGGGGGCTCTATCTGCGTGCAATAGGTTATTTCGAAGAATGTATTAGCAGAAACAAAATGTTAAAAATAGAATTATTCTCCATGGCCACACTGCCTTTTCTATGACGAAATCAATAAGAATTCAAAATAGGGATAGGTCCTTTTATTAGACAGTGAAAGGAAAATATAAAACAAAGACTCTAAATATTTCGATGACACAGTCGGTCATCATCATCAGTAGAGTTACTCTTTTTTTACTTATCAAAATTAAAACAAACTGCTTTTATACTAAACAAAATAATCACTTCCGGGTCAAAGCAAGTTAGCGGTCCATTGACTTAAAAAGTTCACTAACTGTTCTTGAATTTTTAATACTGCATTGAGTAAAGGTGGTAAAAATTTCTTTGTAAATTGCAGGTCAAAGCAGGTTACCGGTCCATTGACTTAGAAAGTTTACTAACTGTTCTTGAATCTTGTAATGCTGCGTTGAATATTCTTCTAATTAAAAATGAAACAATTCTGAATTTACAGGTGCTAAATTTATCATTTTATTCTTCTAATAGCAAATGAAATGTTGCTGATTCTGAAGTTGGTCTGTCATCCCCATATATACGACGTTACTATTATTCTCCATGACCACACTGCCTTTTCTATGACGAATTCAATAAAAATTCCAAATAGGGATAGGTCCTTTTATTAGACAGTGAAAGGAAAATACAAAACAAAGACTCTAAATATTTCGATGACACAGTCGGTTATCATCATCAGTAGAGTTACTTACTTATCAAAATTAAAACAAACTGATTTCATACTAAAAAAAATAACATACTAAACAATTAAATTGTTTTATAATAAACAATTTATTTTGTTTAGTATAAAAGCAGTTTGTTTTAATTTTGATAAGTTAGTAACTCTAGTGATGATGATGACCGACTGTGTCATCGAAATATTTAGAGTCTTTGTTTTATATTTTCGTTTCACTGTCTAATAAAAGGACCTATCCCAATTTGGAATTTTTCTTGATTTCGTCATAGAAAAGGCAGTGTGGTCATGGAGAATAATAGTAACGTCGTATATATGGGGATGACAGACCAATTTCAGAATCAGCAACATTTCATTTGCTATTAGAAGAATAACATGATAAATTTAGCACCTGTAAATTCAGCATTATTTCATTTTTAATTAGAAGAATATTCAACGCAGCATTACAAGATTCAAAAACAGTTAGTAAACTTTCTAAGTCAATGGACCGGTAACCTGCTTTGACCTGCAATTTCGAAGAAATTTGTACCACCTTTACTCAAGGCAGTATTAAAAAATTCAAGAACAGTTAGTGAGCTTTTTAAGTCAATGGACCGGTAACTTGCTTTGACCCGGAAGTGATTATTTTGTTTAGTATAAAAGCAGTTTGTTTTAATTTTGATAAGTAAGTAACTCTACTGATGATGATGACCGACTGTGTCATCGAAATATTTAGAGTCTTTGTTTTATATTTTCCTTTCACTGTCTAATAAAAGGACCTATCCCTATTTTGAATTCTTATTGATTTCGTTAAAAATAGATTTGGGGTCCAGGACTCTAGAGTTCTGTTCTATTAAATGGAAATGTCCTTTCGAATCATAACGGGAATAAAAATCATTAGAACAAAAAGCTTCCCTGAGAAAACGCATTAAAAGAAAATAAAATCCCAAAAAGGATTGCGTAAGAACCCACGTGTTTATCCTTCTCAGTTACAACCGGGGATTCCACATGGGGCCTAAAAAATGTCACGTGTGAATGCGTTATCCTTAAACATTCCCCATTACGTAAGAACAAAAAAAATGTTGAAAAACGTCTTAGAAAAAACGTCCTGAAATATCTTGAAAAACATCTCGAAAAAAACTGTCTTAAAAAGGTTTTGGAAAAAAGAAACAACACCTTGAAAGAAAATGACATCTCAAAAAGTATTATGTAACACCAATGTGTGCGCCGTCATTCCGTAGCACCCCACGTGTGATCTGGCATTACATAACACCCCACGTGTCCGCTGTCATTGCGTAACACCCACGTGTGCGCTTTCATTACGTAACACCCACGTGAGCTCCTTCTCAGTTACAAGCGGGACTCCCTCACTTGACTAGTGGACCCTAACAAGTCCTATTACGCAAAACCCAAGTTTGCACCGTCATTAAGTTATTCCCAATAAATATACCATGCCACTTAAGAATTACGCCATCTTTTATAAATCTATCAATTCACGAAAGGCCCACAACTCCAATTACGTAGCAACCAAAAGTAAACATTACCCTGTAATGTAACACCTGCTGGCCATTTAAAACAGGGCTGTCATGGGAATCCGAGGGAGTGTCTTCTCAAATGTAAACATTCCCTGTGACGTAACATGCAGGTGCTTGCTGTCGTGGATCCTGTTCATTTAAATTGTGGGAGGACCGTCCGTTTAAAACACTAGTTCGTTTAAAATGTGGGGGTACTGTCCGTTTAAAACCATCATGTGAATATTACTTATTTTCCTGAAATGCATCGGATAGAAACTTTGAGATGACCATTTTTTTTTCGTAGAAACTTCGAAAAAGGCTCAATCGACTGGAAATTGAAATGGCTAGTGCCCTCTTTAATAGCCAAAAGTGAATAGGGAGCAACAACCCCCAAAGCCCATCAATCTCAAATCAAATCCAATTAAAATTTTGAGATAGCTATTTTGTTCAGTGTAGTTAAAAGGTATGGAAATTAGGTCTTTGAGGATGACAGAAGTTATACTTTGCTACCAGTAGTCAAAAATCATGTAACAATGTCTTTAGGGTGAACAAAATCCACCCGAGGCTACGAAGAAGGGTTGTAGGTTATGCCCGGGGGCATTTAAGGCTTCTATGGAACGGGTGGTCGAATAAACTTTGAATTAAATGCAGCTCATTTGGTTTAAAGTTGGAAGTGTAAGTGCCCTTTTTAAGAGTCAAAAATGAATGGAGAGTAATCAGCCCCCCCCTCCAAGCCTATCATTCCCCAAAACATCAGCCTTGATGAAAGGTCCGGTAATAATGTCTTTGGGGATGTCAACCTCCCCACTGTTCTAAGGACATGGGCTTTAAGTCAGGCAATTCGTTCATTGTTTACATATAGCATATGTTATTGAGAAAAGTATGCATGTTTGAACTTTACTTTCCAAGAATACGAAGGGCATTCAGGTGATCCTTTCAGAGAATGTTGAAGAAAGTGTTGAACTAAATCAAAACTGGTTATGTCTATACAGATTGTCAAAAGGGTGCAACACGGTAAAAACTGAGCATATTAATTTGGAAAATTTAGGAAATGAAAAGGGATAGGATCAACAAGGCAATATTTGTAGGCTACCAAAACTACTACAACTACCACCACTACTTCTTCCACACTAATCCATTTACAATACTGAGGAGGAATTTGAACTAAATTAAAAGACGCTATGCGCATGCACAATGTCAATATAGTGTATCTCAAGAATCGATTTAGGTTTTAAGTTGGAACTTTCAGAGAGGCTAAAGTCCTAGCCGAATGGATTGGTATGCTGGATTTTGGATTCTTTGTCCGAGAGGGTAAGGGTTGGAATCCTAGTGTATCCAATTATGTGGCTTGGGACGGGGGTCAGTGGCGTGACTCTGTAAGCTCAGCCAGAGTCAACCCAGCTCTAAATGGGTACCTGGAGAAATCTGGGAAAGGTGAAAAGAAAGGGCCTGCGAAAGCACAGGATGGTTGGCCCCCAACCGCTATTGCACTTCCTGGCTGAAGGGCCAAGAAACAGAGATTAGTACCGCCGGTAGGGACTGTAAAGCCCTATGCCGTATTCCTTACCTTTTTTTTCAGAGAATGCTTGAAGGGGAAAATTGTCTCACCAAGGGAATATATGCGTACTACTGCAAATACTACTGTTACTGCTATATTTACCTATTACTACTACTACTACTTCTATTTCAACTACTTGTAAGGTTAAGACCATTGACATGAAAATTCCAAGAAGTATATGAAGATACAGGTTATCAAAAGCCCATATCAGCAGTGTCATAGCAATGGCTAATTGTATGAAGTTGAAACTTCCGGGATTTGATGAGAAGGATGTTCTACTGACCAAAAGGCAAAACGTTAATGCTACTAATGCTACTATTACTACTGATATTAAAACTAAGGATATTAAGGCGAAAATTTTGGGATATATAGCAACTTTATGGAACTAATTCAAAACACACTTTGTCAACACAGGTTGTCAAGCAGACACATCAGAAATGCTTTCGGATTGGTTGATGGTATTAAGCTGAAACTTTCAGTGTGTGTTGAAGGGGTTTTTGAAGACACCAAAGGTGCTCTATGTGCATATTGCTACTAATGCTACTACAACTATTGCTACTGTGCACGCTAAGGGCATTAAGGTGAAGCTTTTAAGGAATATTTAGGTGCATGTTGATCTAAATCAAAACAAACTATGAGCATGTGGACTTTTAAAATAGTGACAAAGCAATATCTGAAGAACAACTTATATTACTAAGTTTAAGTTAGACCTTTAAGGGTAAGTTGTGGGGTTTTTGAACGAGCCAGAAGGCACTGTATGTAAACTTTTAATACTACCCCTACAGCTACTGTAACTAATGACACTAAGGGTATTAAGGTGAAACTTTTAGGGAACGTTTAGGAGGAGTTTCAATTAAAGCAAAAAAATTGTATGCATGCAGGTTTTCAAAAGAGCATATAAGCAATATCATAGATAGTAACACTATATAAATTATTAGAAATATCATTGAAACTTGTAAAGGAGTTAGTTCGATTCAAAATTAAAAGTTATAGAACCCTTTTTAAGAGTAAAAAGAGATTGGAGGGTAAACAGCCTTTCTCTCAAGCCCATTGATTTTCCAAACTCATCCAGTCAAAAATCCACTAAATGCTACTTTAAACAAAATCAAAAGGCATTCTGTTTATGGTTACCAATAAGACACCTCAGAAATATATCGAGGACGACTGGGGGTATTATGTTAAAACTTTTGTGGATACTACTAATACAAATTTTCCTTTTACAATTTCAATAAATAAAAAGAGTGTAAGAGTATCAAGGTTGTCAGAGATCACAGGTAGATTTTTTTTGAACGATATCAAGTTTTGTTTTTCAAAAATTGCAGAAAAACTTTCTCCAACATACAAATAGCAACCCAAACCATGGATTCTTATAGATTAAATAAAAAAAGACAAGTTTTTTCAACTGAGAGTAAGGAGCAACATTAAAACTTAAAACGAACAGAAATTATTACATATATGAGGTGTTTTGCCCCCTCCTTAACACCTCGCTCTTCACGCTAAAGCTTTTTGACACTTAAAAAAAAGTAACTTATTGTTCTAATTAAACGACCCTTGTGTTTCAGGAGTCGCTTTCATAGAATTGGGACAAAATTTATACTTGTGGCGTAAAGAGTGAGGTGTTAAAGACCGGTGCAACCCCTTTCATATATATAATAATTTCTGTTCGTTTTAAGTTTTAATGTTGCTCTTTACTTTAAGTTGAAAAAAACTTGTTTTTTCTTTTATTTAGTTTCTAATTGCTTAAAAAAAGAACACCAGGATATGCGGCTCAACTTCCATGGAAAATCCCCCTCTGCACGGAAATATCCCCTGGGCAATTCAATCTTCGCGAAAGTTTACCCAGGACAATTACCCTTAACTTCTCCACACGTAAAATTGAATCGGTAAATCTAAAGCGAGACATATAAAGTTATTTCGTAAAGGAATTCTGGCAAATTCCTCCAGTATAAAATTTTCCCTGAAGAGTTCACCTCCTGCAAACTCCCTCTACATGGAAAATTCTCCCAGTGCAAAATCCCACCAGCAGAAAATTCGTCCTCCCCTCCCCGCCCTAAATATGTATACATACTTCCCAGTAACAAATACTATACGTAAACAATGGGCAAATTTTGTAATTTAAAGACCTTTCGCCAGGGGCTGTGGTGGGTCATGTTATCTCCAAAAACACGTGGAGTGGACAATGCAACTATGCTGAACAAAATAGCTATCTCAAAATTTTGATCAGACTATTTCAAGAAAAAAAATAGCCTGGGAGGGGGCCTAGTTGCCCTCCGATTTTTTGGTCACTAAAAAAGGGCACTAGATTGTTTTTTATTTCCCTTAGAATGAGCCCTCTCTCGAAGTTCAAGGGTCGTCACCTGGTCGGTACGATCACCACGTCTGGGGAAAACAAAAACAAAAACAAATAAATAAACACGCATCCGTGATCTTTCTTGGGTAAAAATTACAAAATTCCACATTTGCCGATAGGGCCTTGGAACCTCTACATTATGGACCTTTGATGTGCTAAAGCTGATGGTATGATTTTCATTAGAATCCTGTGATTTCTAGGAGGTCTTTGCCCTTTATTCGATAATCAGACAAATTTTCTTAGGCTCTTAGCTTTTGATGGGTAAGACTAAACCTAATGAAATTTATATATTTGGAATCAGCATAATAAGCCAATTCTTTTAATATATCTATTGGTATCAAAATTCTGTTTTTTATAGCTTCGGTTACTATGGAACCCGTGTCGCTCCTTAATTACAGTTTGTTACCACGAACTGTTTGAAAAAAAAAACTGGAAAGATATAATTTTTTTTTCATGAAAAAGACTATGTCAATAAACAACTAACATAAATTAATTTTTTTTTAATTCCAAAAAACAAGTCTTTCAAAGAAAATTAAAGAGCTCAATTTAGCCAAAAATGAGCAGAAATAAAGTAAAATATTCTTCCAAGCATAAAACTATCATTAATCACTATCAATAAATAAATGAAACTCAAAGCGAACAGATATTACAATAAACACCCGAGTCAAACTATGAGCACAAACTAACATGAGTAGGGCTGATAACCCCCATATTTTCTGAAGACCAGAACATAATTTGCGCTTTACTGAAAACAAAATAAATTTTAAAGGTTTTTACTTGTTTTACTTTCATAAATAAAAAAATTATCAAAAGTTTAAAGATTAAGTATCAGTATATGTCAATTAAACTGACAATCCACTGTTATTTGTTTTGTTTTGTTTTCAGTAAAGCGCAGATTATGTTTTATCTTTTCTCGCGTTTTTTGAAAAACAGATTCGGCAAAACCACTTTCAGGTGACGAAACATAAGCGTAACAACCTGAGGCTGAAGAAAAGGCTGTAATCTCAGGTGCTTAGTCCTGGCAATGGATCAAAAACCCAATCAGTTGTGTGAATGCGGCTTTTGGGTTTTTCAAAAGAATAGCAACTCTAAATTTCCTCATGATTCATGATCATACATCAATGAAAAGGAGGCTGCTTGATCAGACGATGTCAGGGCAGTGAGGATGAAGCTCAAGATAAAAGTGTTGGTGATGGCATTTAAGACCTCACTTTGGCGTAAAAGCTAAGGTTAGAAAGTATAAGAAAAATCGTATAAAAGTAAATAACAACACTAGAACTTAAATAATCAGTAATTAATCTACATAATAAAGGGGCTGGTACTTCCCAACACGTGATGGCGCTTTTGCGGTGATGGCGCACTGAAGTATTTTCGCGGCATGCCGCTGGTTTTCGGCGTGGCTTTGGGGACTACTTATAGGACCACAAGGAACTCGAGAATATCGACTTAAAAAATTACTTCTCAAATGATAGAGCCACTAGCACTGTTTAAGAATATCAGCTACATTATCAATTCCTAAATTACATTTGGAATAAAAATAATCTACGCTGGGGCTAGCCCATAAATGGATTAATATATAAATACATCAAATGGTACTTTAATTATATTTGTTTACAATAAACTAATGATAAATAAATACATCAAATGTAAATACGTAAAAATAATACATAAATTATACAAATTAGTGCCTTTTATGGGCTCGAAGACTGTGCTGAAAACAGTATATCTTGATAAGATCTATAGCTCTTTTTATCTTACGAAGACAATATTCTATTGCAGCGCTACCTGCTGAAATTCTTTTATATTTCAGATTTTTCTAGAAATATCGAAATCAAATCCCTTGGACTAGAATGTTCTAGATTCAGATTATAATATAATCTGAAAAATTTCAGATTATTGCAAAATTTCATCCTCTTCCGACTTTATCTTGATAAGTAATAAACTGTACAAAAACGTGCAGAAATTATTTGAAAAAAACTACGTTTTCTAAAGAGTTAATCGAACTTAAAACGAACAGAAATTATTCAGTATATGAAAGGGGCTGTGCCCTCCTCAACGCCTCGCTCTTTACGCTAAAGTTTGACTTTCTCACAACTCTTTTTTTTAAACAATAAAAACTTTAGCGTAAAGAGCGAGGCTTGAGGAGGGCACAGCCCCTTTCATATACGGAATAATTTATGTTCGTTTTAGGTTTTAATGTCGCTCCTTACTTTCAGTTTAAAGAAATTTTTTTTATATTTATAGGCTGCGAAAGCGGGGGGTTTGGGGGCGGCAGCCCCCCAACTTTGCCTCCTAATCCCTGTACGTTTTAAGGTTCGACCTTGTAACTCAGCCTCTTTAACTCTTTAGAAAACGTAGTTTTTTTCAATATTTCTATAAAACGGCCGTCAAAACTTGGACACCATTAAAAGTAAAGTTAAATTTTGGGCAAAAAATTGTCTGGCTTATTTTTGGCGTGTTTTTCAAAGGCTGTGGCTTATTTTTTTGTTCACGATCTGGCCACACTGGATTATATATACCCTTGAAAGTGAGTTTTTAGGTCAATTTGAGTTGAGCTACCACCAGTGTGGCCAGATTGGCTTATTTTACGCCAAACTGGCTTATTTTGTTGGCGACTGGCGTGAAAATTTTTGGAACTGGCTTGTGGCTTAAAACTTGGCTATTTTTATTTCGAATTGGCTTATTTCTTGGCGTGATTTACTTTTTCGGGAAGAATTTATATTTTTTGGCAATTCATCCGATTTTCCAACGAACGAACAAACGAACTAATGCTCATGAAAGGTCAAAATCCCGTTTTACCTCTACGTTCAAAATACGAATCTAACCGCGGCACTGCGGTGAAGTTTTCAAATCCTAAGAGACACGTGGCTTCGTAACAACAGCATAAAAAGCATTAGCCATTAAGTAGTGGGGTTGAACTACAGCTGAAGGTACAGTATATTAGCTGTTACTTATTAGTATAGAATAACGCCAGGAATCAAACTCATAACAGGCATGTCTGTAACCTCTACAGATCCTGTTTAACTGTTTAGTTCATGTGAGTCGTCATGTACACTAGCTATTTTCTGTGGTTTGTATCTCTGTACAAACAGATTGGGTAGACAGCCTAGCCGTCCGGGTACACACCCCAATGCATGGAGTACTGCCTCCAATATATTGGGTACCCCCATACCAATTTTCACTTTTTGTCCAGGCCTATTCTTAGAAAAAACATTTATTTATATTTGAGGTTTTCTTTGCATCACTTCAGTTTAAATATGCTCAAAAGAAGAAGCAAATTGGTCATTGGTTTTCTCAGAATACATGCAAAAGTGAAAATCACTATAGGTCAGTTGGGGATATTAATTGTTTTATGTACTACCATCAACATAATGTATCCTACTACTTCACCCCTGCAGTAGTACACCACGGGATCTGTACCTAAGAATTTGAGTGCTACACCCCACAATCAGTACTACATTAAACATGGATAGTTCCTACTACGCTATGTATGGAGCAGGTCCTGCTATGCTATATATGGAGTAGGACACTTGGTTAGAAGTACGTATCAAATTATGAGGTACAGATCCTGTGGTATACTACTACAGTGGTGAAGGAGTACATTATATGTTGATGGTTGTACATGAAACCCTAACTGGTATGGGGGGGTACCCAATTCATTGAGGTGTGTACCTCAATGCATTGGCTACCAGCATATTGGGTACATGCCACAGAAAAATAGCTGGTGTACATGACTGGTTTGCACCCCCATTTTCAGCAGTGATGAGCATCAGCTTGTGACAAGCAAACCTGAAGCAATCAATCTTGTTTCAGACTCACTTTTATTCATTTTTCCCAATGTGTTAGCCTATAGTTAAATACTAGAGAAATTAGTTATATATAATATAGGCTAATAGATAATATGTAATAAAGTACCATATAATACTAATGTAAATATCAGAAAGAGATATATAAGTACAGGAGCAGGATAAGTAGAAGAGTTACCCTTGCTTTGATGTCTGATTTCTTTGTTACTGTTGCTGTAGCCTGGGCCTATAGGGTAAGACTCCTAGTGATTAGCCAGTGCCTAATCTGAGCTGTATCTCTGATTAGAAAGGAGTATGAGACTTTAATATTGACCACTACTAATCTTCAGAATTATCAATCTTGGCCAATGGTCTACAAATCTTGACCACAACATTGATAATTAAACATGAGACATTACCTTTAACAGACAGCAACTATGGCAGTTATCCTATAGTTTTGTTATTTAGAAAAAAACCTTTCAGATTTTGAAATAAACAAGGTTCATTGTTATATTAAATTTAATCAATCAACTGTAGACAATCAAGGCAAGTGTCCTGAAAATCAGATCATTGGCCGCTCTTCTTTCTGGGCTGGTTTGACAATATATCCTAATCTTTAATTTGTTCTTCTTTTCTCATGATAAGTTCATAACACTTCTTCTTGTGAGAATTCAATTTTTACTGAATGAGATAATCCCTTACTACATAGTTTCTTTTGTAAACACTGCTTATTAATATTCAAAATGTGGATGAATATGGAAAGATATAAATCTGCTATTAGCTAATAATGTGAGGTAAAATCATAGTAGGGTTTATCTAATTCAACATAGTCAGCATATTTTGACCTATTATATATGGTGTTGTAGATTTAGATCCATTGGCAGTTTTCTTTCCAGTATTTTACAATTCAACAGTATATGCTCAGGGGTTTCTTCTGTGTTTTTACAGTACCTGCAAAATGGGCTATTGGCAACTTCTCCATTTGGCTGCTTTATTTTGTATGAAGGAGAGTGGTGGTTGAAGTTAGCTGTATTTGAACACAGGCAGTTGAACCAGACTGATTGTATACTGGCTGGAAAGGGGGATAAATTTGGTGGCTTTAATTCAAGCAATGTTTTTAGTCATAATCTAGTTGTATCCCTTATAGTTAGAGATTTCACTGGTTCCATCTGGCTTTTTGCTTCTTGTTTTGCTATCTTGTCTGCTTTTTCATTTCCTTCTTTACCTAGATGACTAGGTATATATTGAAATTTAGTAACAAAGCCTAATCTTCCAAGGCTGCATAGGTTTTCTTTGGTTTGATGTAGGCCTATGCCCAGTGTTTCAAACTTAGTGTTTCATAGGATATAGAGAGCAGATTTAGAGTCAGAGAATATTACTATATGTTAATTGTTCTGTTTCAGTTTAATTAGAGTCTCTAAGCACAAATTGATTGCAGCTACTTCAGCTGTTAGCGTGCTAGTTCCTGCCTTGTGTTTTTTCACAATGCATAGGCTGAGCTCTTTTAAAAAGCATCCACTTCCACATCCTTCTTCACTTAAAGATAGATCAACATATACTTGGGCATATCCATTAAATTCCCTTTTTAAGAGCTGTTTGAAATCATGGATTGCAGTTTGGGATTCAATTTGTTCCTATATTGAGGGGAGGAATTCTAGTTTAACCCTGGGGTGATTGATCCCCAATTAAATTTGAATTCAACTCCTCCATACTCTCCTCCAGACTGCTCATGCTGGGTGGGCTTATAATAAAAACTAACCAGGAAAATATTGATTTTTAAAAGATATAATTTGTTAGAATAACAACTACGAGTGATAGTTTACCTCACAAAACCCCTGGAAAACGGTATTTAAGTTCTGAAATTTATCCAGTGTTTATATAAAGTATTGCTCGTGAGAAAGATATATTAATTTTTCCAATGGGGGGGAGGTTTTGGGCATGAGGCCTACGGGAAGGAAGACTCATATAAACTTCAGAGAAGGCTTAATTGTTTGGAAATTGAAAGTTCTAGTTCAATTTTTAAGCATCACAAGATATTGGAGGGTCGCCAGCTCCCCCCCCCAAACCTATTTTTTTCCTGATGCATCCAATAAAAATTTTTAATGTTTCCAGTAAAAATGTTCAAAGATCATATAACAAAAATTCTGGTGCCAACACAACCACCCAGGGCCCAGGGCAGGCATTGTAAGTTGTGTCCTGGGGGCATATATGAGTCTTATGGAAGGGATGCTCATATTCACTTCAAAAAGTGCTCATTTAATTGGAAATTGAAAGTTCTAGTTCAGTTTTAAGAGTCAAAAGAGACTGGAAGACACCTAGCCCCCCCTCCCCTCCAGTTCCTTTTTTAATCAAACCTATCTAATCAGAACTTTGAGATAGCTTTTTTTTAAATAGTTCATAGATCATATAAAAAATACTCTAAGGTCAACACAGCCCCCCGGGGCAGGGGGTGTCCGTTACGCCCTGGGGACTATGTGGCTCTTCTTGAAGGGATGCTTGTAAAAACTTCAGAGATGGCTCTTTTGATTGGAAATTGAAAGTTCTAGTTCAGTTTTTTAGAGTAAAAAGAGATTGGAGGGCAACTAGCCCCCCCCATGCTCCTTTTCCCCAAATACATCCAATAAAAATTTTGAGATAGCCATTAATTTAAAAATTGCTCAAAATTCAGATAGCAAAAATTCAGGGGTCATCACTACCCCCCAGGGCCTGGGGCAGGCATTGTAAGTTGTGCTGCATTGGGTCACAGAGTATAATTATAGTAATCGGAGGTCCGACTCAGTGAAATTATGGGATACAGAAATTGCAGCGCACACATGGACAGTGCTCAAACTAACACAGGAGAAATCGAGCTGGTGGGCATCCTCGTCAATAATTTTCCCTGAACTGTTGGACAGGAAAGTAAGCATGGTCGAGCATTTTCTGAACAAAGCGCGCGGGAATTTCTGTAAAGTCTCTAGAGTTCCACATGGGGTAGCGGTTTATCGCAATTCTACTAAATGCAGCCTCAAAATAATCTCTACACTGGAACTGAACTTCCGCAAACCAGGGAACGAATTGAAAGGTGGATAATGCCAGTAGGATCAAAGGACCTGAATAGTGCTGAGCATTTCTATAAAACGGCCGTCAAAACTTGGACACTATTAAAAGTAAAGTAAGATTTTGGGCAAAAAATTTTCTGGCTTGTTTTTCAAAGGCTGCGGCTTACTTTTTTGTTCACAATCTGGCCACACTGGCTACCACTGAAGGAAGAAGTTTGTTTGAGTTATTTATTCATAAGCATTTATACATTTGGCTACAAGTAAGTTGATTCTCTATTTATGCAACTCTTATTTTGGTGAAATTCTGTATCAAGTGCTCTTCTTCAAAACCTTAAAGTCTCAAAATAGGCTATAGGGCCTAGTAACCAAAAGTTTAAAAATTAGTTTCTAAATAACATCTAGTGCGAAAAAGGTAAATATATACCAAATCATTATTGAGTTAGGGGTCAATATATAGGAAATCATATTAGGCTATTGAGTTAGGAATAAAGTGAATACACCGTTTGATGCCCTTTTTTATGCTGATTACAAATATAATAAGCATTTCTGTCGGAAATGAATTTCAGCCCCCCCCCCTCTATCTGTCCATTCCGGTTTAGGTTAGGTATCTCCGATATAGGGGGGGGGGGCTGAAATTCAATTACGATATAAATGCTTATTATATTCGTAATCAGCATAAAAAAAGGCATCAAATGGTGTATTCACTTTAGTCCTAACTCAATAATATGATTTCATATATAGGCTATTGACCAAGTTAGGAATAAAGTGAATAGGCCTACACCGTTTGATGCCCTTTTTTATGCTGATTACAAATATAATAATCATTTCTATTGGAAATGAATTTTAGCCCCCTCCCTATATATGCTAATTCAGGGTATATATTTTGGTAAATTTCTACCAAGTCATATTATTGAGTTAGGAATAAAGTGAATACACCATTTGATGCCTTTTTTTATGCTGATTACAAATATAATAATCATTTCTATTGGAAATGAATTTCAGTCCCCCCTATACATGCCAATTCAGGGTATATATTTCTACATTAAGGGGGTGGGGGTAAAGTTTAATCTTACCTTCCATTTACATCAGAAACAAAATTAGCCCCCACCCCTAATGTAGAAATATATACCCTGAATTGGCATATATAGGTACAGGGGGGGCTGGAATTCATTTCCAATAGAAATGATTATTATATTCATAATCAGCATAAAAAAAGGCATCAAGTTGTATATTCACTTTATGCGTAAGTCAATAATATGATTTGGTAGAAATTTACCCAAAATGTGCCCCCCTAGGCTAATGTAGAAATATATACCCTGAATTGGCATAGGGTAAAAGACCTCTTTTTGGGAAAGACCACTTTTCTTTGGCATTTTGGAAAAATAGCAATGGGTTTTTGGACTGTCCCTTTTTTGCTACAGTATGACACAATGCAAGTGTAGACCCAGTCATCTCTCACTAGAGCCAGCCCAGTGGGAGTAATTTGTCATCATACATCCAATGTGTGGTCTCTGTTTTGACAAGCAAGTGAAATGAAAAAAATATATATTTAATATTTGTGATTTATAGAATAAAAATTAAGAAATAAAAGTTAGATTTTTAGAATCATCAGACAATCAGCTTTCTATTAATATGTGAATAATACTGAAACATTAAAAAGATATTTACATCAAAATAGGATAATTGGTATTTCCAAAAAGAGGTCTTTCCAGGTAAGTCAATAAACTAATCATTTTCAGTGAATGATCTTAAATAATTTCAATAATAATCATGTTGTTGCATAGCTTGGATTTTTAGATATTCATTGGCCAATACAAACCTTTACAACTCTAAGTTGATAACAAGATATGAAGTTTTACATAATTTTGCCCAATTGGATACTGGTCTTTTACCCAATATAGGGGGGGGGGGGCTGAAATTCATTTCCAAGAGAAAGGATTATTGTATTTGTAATCAGCATAAAAAAAAGGCATCAAATGGTGTATTCACTTTATTCCTAACTCAATAATATGATTTGGTATATATTTACCAAGAAAAATTGCCATTTATAGCAGATTTAGGAACATTTTTTCCATTTATATTATTCTTAGCCATAGGCTAATAGTTAAGTGTTGTTTTGAAAACAAATCTTTACCAAATCATTATTGACTTACGAATAAAGTGAATATACCACTTAATGCCCTTTTTTATGCTCTTTCCCAATATAATAATCATTTAAGTTGGAAATGAATTTTACTCCAACCCCTATATACCAGTTCAGGGTATAAATTTGCACATTAGGGAGGTGGGGGTAAAGTTTAAACTTACCTCCTATTTAGATCAGAAATAAAATTTGCCCGAATGTGCAAATATATACCCTGAATTGGTATATATAGGCTAGGGGTGGGGGTAAAATTCATTTCCTACCAAAATGATTATTATATTTGGAAAGAGCATCTAAAAGGCATTGAGTGGTATATTCACTTTATTTGTAGGCTAAGTCAATAATGATTTGGTAAAAATTTTCCCAAATTTGCACAAATCTTTAAAGCTATAAGCATTAAGTTATGAAATCAGTTTTGCTGTGATGTCATTTTCGAAGGGTTTTGGGCTCTTTTTAAAATTCCTACAAAATTGTCTCAAAATAGTATTTAGCCTACTATTTAGACTGCAGAAGAAAAAAATTGGTAGATTTTTCATTATTCATGTTATTGACTTATGAATAAAATAAACATACCACTCAATGCCTCTTTTTATGCTCTTTCCAAATATAGTAATCATTTTTGTCAGACATGAATTCTACCCCCCCCCCCCGGATGTGCAAACATGCATAAAATAAAATTTTGCCATTTTTTTGGAATGGCAGTTTCTTTTCACTAGATAGTTTTTGGAAATGTGTAAGCTTTTGGTTGCTATGGGCTGTTTTGAACCCTTAAAGGTTTCAAAATTAATTTCCCCCAGAAGCCACTGTTTGATTATGAAAGGGCCTTAAAAAGGGATCAAATGATGTTCAGTTCTATCCTGGCTAAATATGTTGGAAACTACAAATTTATCTTAAAATAAAGTATTTGGTAAGTATTGAGCAGTTTTATTATTCTCCTGCAATTTAATTCAATATACCACTAGATGCCATGTTTTGTTAACACTAGCAAAGATTTTGAAAAGTAGTTTTCAACACAATTTAGCTAATATTGAAGTCAAAATTGCTTTGCCTATTTTATGCTATTTCATAGTGAAATTATTGCTTTTAAGAGAAACTTTTCAATACCTTAAAGGGCTAAAACAGCCTATAGTAACCAAAAGTTTCTTACTGAACACAATAATCACTTCTTGCAAATTCAATTTGAAACCCTTTTATGACCCTTTAAAATAATAATTTCATTCTAGGTTTTTTTTATAAAAATGGGTTGTAGCATTTGTTTCAAACTTACTATTTCATTGCAAATCCATTTTGTAAAAGTTGCACAATTTGTCAAGATTAAGTTGAAAAATAAAATCCACAAAAATTCTGCCATTTTTTCTATTTATTCTGTTAGGCCACTGAATAACAGCTGTTTTGCCTATACATCAACAAATATTAAAGCTTACAGAAGAAACATGAGGGATGGAAAAAAGGAGAAATTGTTTTGAATTCCCTTCCAACTTTTTTTCCAAAGTACTGTCAGAATTTATATAGTGGTTTCAAGTCACCCCTTACAACATGAAAAAAGTGGTGAGATTTACTGCAAGTACTTTGTCTGCTAGCCTATCAGACAGAGTGAAAAACATAAGTTTCATGTTCCCTAATAAAGGATTAAAAATGTTTTGGCCTGTAGAAGTAATAATCTGGGGTTTACATGGGTCCTCAGTGCATGTAATGTGAAATTCAGTGCTCAACTAGATACGTTGAAAACTTATTTTTACTTCAAAGATTCTTTGCATGGGTAACCCAGTACTAATGCCTACTTTTTCTTCTTTGATTCTATTTTCTTTTCTGTGTTGCTAACAGGACACAAAACATCATAGTTGTTTACAGTCTTGTTTAAAAGCTAATTTTTGCACCTTGTTAGTTTTGAACTAATTTTCAACTTCAAATCCTATTTTAAAAATAGTCTAGGTAAGAAAGTGTATGGCTTGATATTAATGTTCATGACAAAAAGTCTGTATTGGGTGTATTTACAGAAGCCCTAGTGCACCCAGTCTTGAAGAATCTGAATCATCACTTTAAAAATTATTGATAGAATGGCTTCCTTGGTATCACAAACGGTTGCATCTGATTTGATAATAATTGGTGATTTTAATTTCCCCTCGGTTGAGTGGGTGGATGGACTTGGTCATCCAGCATCTGGCGGTGGGGATTCACCATTTGTGTCTTGTTTATCTGACAATTTCCTTCACCAAACAGTTGCAAAAACCCACAAGGCACCGTGGTGACCAGAACCCTTCCTTGTTGGATCTTGTAATTCTGAGTGACCCAGACTCTCTCATCAGAAATGAATTTCTTTCTCCAGTTGGCAACAGCAACCACTCAGTGCTGTCCTCTCTGTGCTGTCTATGAATAGTCGTCTTCAAACTAACTTTTAACCTCAAACTTTTATTGACTATCATGAAATACAGCGGGAATTGGTATCAATTAATTGGTCAGAGCTCATTACTTCTGATATCAACACGTCATGGTTGAATGTCAAGGAAACTCTCCTGTCAACAGAAAAGAAGCCGTGTTATTTATCGAAGACAACCAAAAACGCTTCCGTTTCTCACAAAGGATACAAAGAGGACTATCAATAGGAAAGCCAGAGCTTGGAAAAGGTACAAAAAGAAAAAAACACAGGGAAATTGGCAAGGTATGTGAAGGCTCGGAATCTCGTCTCGGACTCAGTTAGGAAACTGAAGTCTGAATATGAGGAGAAGCTTGCCACTGATATCAAGGCAAACCCCAAATCCTTCTGGAGGCATGTTTCTGCTAAAAGTCCTAACCGTCACACCATTCCTGACCTCAAACATAGCGGGGTAATGCACTCGTCACCAATAGATAAAGCTACTTTACTGAATGTCCAGTTTGCATCCGCTTTCACCACCCAGTCTTGTCTAACCATCCCTGCAGCACCATCACATTCTGTATCTACCCCAATGCCTAGCCTGTTAGTTACTGAAGAAATGGTCTTATCTAGCCTCTATAAACTTGACGTTAACAAGACCAAAGGACCTGATGGGTTACACCCAGGGCTTCTTCAAGAATGTTGAAATGTCCTCGCTTCTCCTCTGTGCAGAGTCTTTCAGCAGTCCCCAAAAAATGGACAGCTACCTACAGATTGGAAAACGTCATATGTCACTCCAATCCACAAAAAAGGCCCCAAGGATTGTGCTGAAAATTACCGTCCCATCAGCATCACTTCTGCGGTTGTAAAGGTGCTCAAAAGATTTGTAAATAGAGTTCTCATTCAGCACTTTGAAGCTAACAAAATACTAACTCCTTCTCAACATGGCTTCAGATCTGGTTGATCCATAGACACTAACCTAATACAGACATACGAGTATGTAACATCACTGCTGGATCGAGGATTTCCTGTTGATATGATGCTCCTGGACCTCTCAAAAGCTTTCGACAGGGTATGTCATGAATTTCTGATCGCCAAACTGAAGGCAGCAGCTGTTGATGGTGTTACTGTGCAGTGGATACAGAGTTTCCTATCCAAAAGAACACAAGCCGTCAGGGTCTATGATTCTCAAGGTGTTCCTCATTTATTGTCATCCATAACTGTGTTAATTGGCGTCCCCTAGGGGACAATCCTTGGGACGAGTCTCTTCAATTTTTATATTAATGATGCACCAAACCTTCTTTCGAACCTCCACCCGCTTTACGCTGATGACTTAAAACTTATTGGCAAAGCTTCTATACCATCTGATCTCCAATCTATACAAACGGACCTTGATATTCTTGGAAGCTGAGCTGATAAATGGCTCCTCTGCTTTAATGCTGAAAAATGTCATGTCATTCATTTTGGCAAACATAATCCACATCAGCAGTACCATCTCCAAGGTAACCCCCTCTCTGCAGTTACTGAAGAAAGAGATCTTGGAGTCATTGTTGATCATCAGCTGAGTTTCAGTACCCATGCAAAATCTGTATCTTCTTCTGCCTTCCAATCCCTTGGACTTATTAAAAGAACTATCTCTAGCCGGCGTCCTAAAGTATTTATGAAGCTCTACAAGGCACTGGTTTGCCCACGCCTTGAGATTGGAATGTCCCTGGCGTCCTCCTAATTTAAGAAGGACAGGGAAATACTAGAAAAAGTACAGAGAAGAGCAACTAAGATGGTGGCTGGCCTCAAACAAGGGCCATACGAAGAGCGTTTGCGTCATCTGAAGCTCCCTACTCTCACATACCTGAGGAAGCGAGGCGACATGATTCTAACCCACAAAGTCATTTCAAAAAATACTCTTCCTGGTCTCCTTGCTCCCCCAGCTTCAGCAGATTTTAGTATCTGGATTCATCAGTAAAAGCTTGATTTGTATAGCTTCAATACTTTTCAAGGTTGCAAAAAGCAAATCATTTGCTTATGTCATTTTGAAACAAGTATCACGTTGCACAATGAGGCCTGATGAGCCTTTAGATATTTGGGCCCAAACCATGTTTTTTTCATACTGGATCAATAAATACAATAGAATTCTTGCAAGCCTCCTATTGAGTAAAAAATTCAGAGAACTCACTTTACCTTAGGCCCTCCTGTTCTTCCAGAGGTGCCTAGTGTATCCGAGAAGATTCACCATTCATATCTCTTTGCTGCAGCTGCCCAGACATCTTCCCATTTGGGTTGGATTGAGGCATTGAGGTCAGCCTGATAGCTGTATTGTAGGGTGTTTTTGGGGTGTTCTTTTTTTCTGTTTCCAAGTTGCAGCCACTGAAGTGTAATATTTGGTAATCAAGTTTTGTGAATGCAAATCACATGACAAACATATCTCCATTTCCCTATATTTGATCACTTTGGTTAATCATTGGCTGAGATGTCTTCTGTTGTACAGTAGCATTTGTTATTTTTTGGGTTCCGTGGATATTTAGAATGTACCTTTAACACATGTTTGAATGCAAGGAGTTTCGTTTCAAGTTAATGTGCCAAGTTTCAGAACCATAGCAAAGCATCGAGAGGAATCCTAATTCGAAGAGTTGAAGCATTGCCTTTGGTTAAATGTGTTGCATTTAACAGGCCACAGGACCTCTACAAAAATCTTTTAAATTTACAAAAGTTATAGGCACTTTCACTATAGCATTTGTCCAGTTTCTGCTTGATTCTACCAAATTCCAAACAAACTAATAATTCCTTACACTAAACTAGCTAAGCATGGTAAGCCAAGAAAGTGTAGTAATTCATGAGGTAGAACTGGCTAATTGTGATGACAAGAAAATTGTAAGAAAACTAAGCTAAATCATGACTTTTTAGAACTGCAAATGTTTCTCCCAAAACCCCTGTTTAGGTGTCCTTGGTAAAGCCAGACAAAGAAATGATGCAAGTCTACGGGGTAATAGAATATGACTGGTCTTTATACCAAAATCTAAAATTGAGGTCCTTTCTTAGCAACGGTCAAAGGATAACTCAGTTTTTGAGCTTTTATCTGTGTTCGTTTTTCTTTCACTACCAAGGATTGCTGAGATATTTGCATTTTTGTCCTTTTTCAGTGGCTGTGACTTCACTTGGTCCCGAAGTTTCTTGATAACCTTGTAATAAGAGCTCAATTGCAACTTTCATTTATTTGACCAGTATGACAACTTCCACTACTGATCAGTATGTATTTAACAAATACTGTTTACACATAATACAGCTATATGGTTGCAATGCCTTTATACATAAAAGGCTTATATGCCCTCATTGTTTGTTTACACTTAATTATGACTGGATTTTTTTTTTTTTTGTTTTACAGATGGCAAAGGCACCAGCAATAGGAATAGACCTTGGCACAACATACTCATGTGTTGGCGTTTTCCAGCATGGGAAGGTTGAGATCATTGCTAATGATCAAGGAAACAGAACTACTCCATCCTATGTTGCATTCACTGATACTGAACGTCTTATTGGGGATGCAGCAAAGAATCAAGTTGCAATGAATCCAAATAACACTATCTTTGGTAAGTAGCTAATAATCAAAAGTACATATTTAAAAAATTCAGTTGATATTAACCCCTTCACTTGGCTTAGCTGTTTTTGTTTTCAAATTTACCCTGAGAAACTCAAAATTCCAAATGCATAATGAAGAATATTTCGTATTCTTCTTGCTTCAAATTTAAAATTGAAGTTAAGAGAGGGACATAAGCAGGAGATATTTTTTGAATTGCCTGGCAGTTTTTATTCAAATTATCAACTAAAATTTGTCTTATGGCTAATCTTGGGCGATATTTTGATATATCGATATTTTTACTCTCGATATTCGATGTTTCGTATCAGTTTTTTGCTAACTCTTGTATTTGCAAAATTTCAGCAACGCAAATTTTGATTAATGGGTATTTTGATTTTTTTTTTTTTCAAACTTAAAATAATATAAAATACAACAAAAAAAATAAAGTTTTATTACATAAATGAATATAATAAAAACCCAGATTTGGATTTATTTGGGCCCATGAAAGGAGAAAAATAATCTACTGGCTATTCAAAAACAGCAGCGTGTCAATGTTTTTCTCTGAGAGTCTGTTCCGCCATTCAGTAATTCATCTGACCAGCCTTGGAAAACACTCCTTCAGAAGGGACACTGGTAGCAGGCCCAGACATGAATTTCTGTGTTTTGGGACCTTATAGCACGAGACTTCCACCACTTGAGTGGACAAGTTTCTCTTGAAACTGTTGGCTCCCTATTGAAAGTTTGCAGAGCCATGATGTATTCGGCTGCTGTCGAAGCATGTCCTGCATTGACTATAAGGACCTCATCATGTGAACACCACAAACTGGCTTGATTTTGATATGACTGCATTGCAGGGACTACGATGGTACTTCTATCTTCTGATCGAGATTCTGCAGCCAGCAAGGCCAAATCTATCTCGTTTGCAATTTTGCTCTCAACTTGTAGAAGATCGTCTGGTGAAATATACATTTTCTTGGAACGCGGGTCATAATATGTGGCAATTGCGATGGGTGTGACTTGACCAAGGCTTATAAACCTGAAAATGCATTTTATTCAGCAAAGCCTTTCGAAGCTCTTCAGCCACATCTGAGAATCCACCAAAATCTACCTGAACAAGGTGGCGTCTCAAAATCTTAGACAAAGGCAGGACTTTTGAGATGGACGGAAAGCTTTCAGAAGAGATCTCTATAGATGCCTCTTTAAAGGGTATAAACACAGCAATCACGTATAAAATAACACTCCACTCACTATCAGTGAGTATGAGGTCCACTTTACCGAGAAGCACAAGCAAACTTGGTTCCAACTCTTTCAAATCTTGTAGACTATGCAACACAGTGAGAAGCGAATTCCTTCTAGTGGTCACATGAGGTATTAGTTTTTTGGTGCAAACATTGTGAATAGAGATTTGAGCCTGGCGCAACTTGTCGGTAGTTACAACACTAAGTCTGAAAAAGCGGACAATATTTCTAGCCTTTTGGACAAGAGGCAACAATTCAGAAGTATCACTAACAGCACCCTCCACAATTAAATTTAGAGTACGTGCAAAGCATGAAACATGTGTCCATCCTGTACGTGCTTGGGATGCTGCATCCTATACGACCTGAACTACATTTTCTCCATTATCAGTTACTACTGCAACAACATTTTCCTTGATCCCTCACTTAGTGGCAATTTTCATGGTGAGAATTTTTCAGACTGAGAAAATTTACCATGTCCGATCGGCTAGTTTAGCTTTGATAACATTTAAAATCCAAACTTTTCATTCTCATTTGGTAATAATTCTCACGTATCTGACTTGGGAGCCGGAAGTATTTTCATATGGTGGATTTTCTGCGGGGAATATAGGAGGTTAGGGACCCCTAAAATAAATCGATTTTGATAATACGTTTCGGTATTCGATATCGACATGTGGTTCGATATATCAATATCGATATCAAATATCGCCCAACATTACTTATGGCTCCCTCCTGCAATTTTTTATTGTTTTACCCCCTCCAGATTCGTTTATTATTGCCCTCCCCCTAGAGGTGGAAGGGGAGAGGACAGAGTGAGCTAAAAAACAAGAGTGAGTAATCAGTTTCTTTTTCTGATGCTTGCCCTTTAATTATAGCTCATAATTTGTCTTATTACTTTTAACTATTTTTCTTATACAATATTTTTTTTTTGCATGTCCAGTGGGAGATGTTGGAGTGAGGGGCTTTGGCAAGACCTTTCTAGTGACTGGATTGCTTGTTTTATGATCCTTTTTTTTCTGGACTTGTAAATGTAGTTACAAACTGGAAGATCGGAGATATAGGGATCGTATCCCTATATTCACCATAGCACTCTGACTAATAAAACATTAGTAACTCAATCAGACTATGGTTGTCTCGTTGTCTCATTTATATAGTGATATAACCAGCATTATGCTTGACATATCTAACACGTTCATTTGCATTCAGCAAACATTTTTTTTTTCTTTTTTTTTTTTTTGTGGTAGTATATCACTAAAAATGTAGTGTGTAGAACAGAATTATAATTTAGAGCAATGTTTTAGCTCAGTATTTGTTTTGACCATAAGTTATGTTTTCTACTTATTTTGTTATGTTGATATTAAAGTGAGTGTTCTGTTAATTCAGTTGAATAGTCTCGGTAAGGCCTGTTGTTAGTCTCAGGGGCCAATATTTGTGGAACTGGTAATTTAGATATTTTTTGAAATTGTGAGGGACACGTTTTGCATGAGGAACAAGTGGGCCTGGAATCTAGGCTTGAGGCTCACCATAAACCAGGCCACTAGTGCAATTTTACTCTGGAGAGGGGGACACAAGCTCATAAGTGCTAAGAAAGGAAGAGGGAAAAATTCTCATGGTTTTTGCAAGGGGAGCAAGGCCACCCTTCCAGATGAGGAAATAAAGGTCCAAATTCGTATTTAAGGGATTTAAAATGAAACTTACTAATATGGAAGGGTTCATTGAGCCCAAGATTCTGATTCCGTTTTGAAAACTTGGGACCCGATTCGCTGCTTTCGCCCAGGGCCAGTAGTATCCTCAGTCAGTCTCACAGTCTGCACAAATTTAGGGAAATCTATTTATTAAAATTTGCTTGTCTTGCGGATAACGGTCGGGTTTTCAATAGTGTAGTCAAATACAGACTGACAAGCTGTTGTTTAAATGCAATTTTATTCACAACAATCGTTGAGAGGATTCGATACTTGAAACATCGTGAGCCTCAACGTCACCTGACCGTCTCAGGCAAAGGGTCCATTAGTGATTTCTCATTTGGGGACTACTTATCATCGCAACCTATTGAAAATTTGTGATTTGATTGTAAAGACAATGAAATTCTGTCGACAGTTTTCAATCAAAGCGGGTTGCACCACAGAAAATTCGAAGAGCTGTCAAATTGATCAAATGAGATTTATTTTTAGGTGAATTTGGGAATTTTCCTACCAGGTATACTAGAACGTTTTTAGGAACAACCCTTTCCTAAATTTTAAAAAGCAAACTCGGCTCCGTATGATCGATTAAACAAAACTTACAGTTCCTAATGATTCAAGTTTCTCTAAAACTAAATATATATCTCCAGCACAAAACAAGAGAAGTTACAAGGTTTTTCCAAGATTTCAGGGAAAATTGATGTTAGCTTTTAGTTTTCTGCCGTTTATTCGGATTTCTTATCCAAGCTCAACAAGTTGTGGTAAAACCGACCAATCAATTCTAAATAGTTCGGCCACAAACTAAAAAAAGCTTATAATGGACGAGATATGCTGATTCTTTATGATATAGAATCCCCTTAATAGTTCTACAGATAAGGCTTTGAGTAGTTACTTACTGTGCTTAAACTCATGCTACCATTATAAAGATAATATTTACCTTGATAAAAAAAAGGTTTATATTGTTTGAATGGTTTCAACCTGTTGCAGTGTTAAACATAATTTACTCTACAATTGTCTTCTTTTGAATTTCAGATGCCAAAAGGTTGATTGGACGGCGCTTCGAAGATGCTACTGTCCAGTCTGATATGAAACACTGGCCTTTTGACGTGATCAATGATGGTGGCAAACCAAAAGTCCGTGTAGAATTTAAGGGCGAAAAGAAAACATTTGCACCCGAAGAAGTATCATCTATGATCCTCGTGAAGATGAAGGAAATTGCAGAAGCATATTTGGGTTCTCCAGTCTCCAATGCTGTTATTACAGTACCAGCTTATTTCAACGACTCTCAAAGGCAAGCCACGAAGGATGCTGGTGCCATTGCTGGTTTAAATGTTCTTCGTCTCATCAATGAACCAACTGCTGCTGCAATTGCGTACGGTCTTGATAAGAAGACAACTGGGGAAAAGAACGTTCTCATCTTTGACCTTGGTGGTGGTACCTTCGATGTATCAATTTTGACTATTGAAGATAATTTTTTTGAAGTCAAGTCTACAGCTGGAGATACCCATTTGGGAGGTGAAGATTTTGACAACCGTCTTGTGAATCATTTTGTACAGGAATTCAAACGTAAATATAAGAAAGATATTGCCGTAAACAAGCGTGCTCTTCGTCGCCTACGTACTGCATGCGAGCGTGCAAAGAGAACCCTTTCGTCCTCAACTCAAGCTAGCATTGAAATTGACTCCTCTTTGAAGGTATTGATTTCTACACCTCAATTACTCGTGCCCGATTTGAGGAGCTTTGTGCTGATCTTTTCCGTGGCACACTGGAGCCCGTTGAAAAATCCCTTCGCGATGCGAAAATGGACAAAGGCTCTGTTCATGAAATCGTTCTAGTCGGGGGATCTACTCGAATCCCCAAAATCCAAAAACTTCTTCAAGACTTTTTCAATGGAAAGGAATTAAACAAATCCATCAACCCAGATGAAGCCGTTGCCTATGGCGCTGCTGTTCAAGCTGCCATTCTTCATGGTGACAAATCGGAGACTGTTCAAGATCTGTTACTCCTTGATGTTGCCCCTCTTTCCATGGGTATTGAAACTGCTGGCGGCGTGATGACTGCCCTTATCAAGCGGAATGATACCATCCTAACAAAGCAAACTCAAACCATCACAACATACTCTGACAACCAGCCAGGCGTAATGATTCAGGCAAGTTGCTCTGTTTTTGTTGATATTTTGTAGGGAGGCATTATAAATATAATAATACCCATAAAAAATTTGTATATGCATGTCTGGTTCAGTATTGTTACCAGCCAAAATGTTGTTTTTTTTGGGGGGGGAGATAGAGATTTTACCAACTGGCTGGTCATATTTACCGACTGCTTTTTGTCAATAATTAACATAATGTCCGTTTCAAATACAATATGTAAAATCACTGCACAAGTCAGTAAAACCGCGGGATTTATCAACCGCGATTTAGATTTCGGTACATATCCTGTAACTATTTTAATGCTGTTTATTTAACCAAATGGAAAATATTGGCAACATTCGTAAAACTATGGCAGGAGTCGGTAAAACTGGTGCGTTTACCGACCAAGTTCAAAATTTCTGTAGTTCAAAATGTCAGTATTCTCGAGGTCTTTACTGAACTGAACAAAGAATTTTAGCGGCGTCGGAAAATTTGTGGCGCTTTGCTTCACGATTTTAACGAATTTTTTTTTTACTGAGTGACCGAAAACACTGGGGGGGGGGCATCCCTCCTCCCCCATATGTGACGGCTCTGGTCTGGGTCAATGTGGATTAAATCTTATTCGAAAAATAACGTGAGCAGGCCTGGAGGAAAAATAGGTTTTGGAAGCTTTTTTTCAAGGATATGTCACAAACTTGTATATTTATATATATTTATGCATATATATATAATAAGTATATTTTTAATTTTTGATAGTATCCTATTTAGTTCCTTAAGTTAGTGAGTTTCGGGGTTTAAATTAAGTTTCATGTGATAATTTCATCATACCTCAGGCAGCCCACTTGGGTGAGGTCGAAGTTTTAAAGTCAAATGGGTTAATCTGATAAGGATGATAATTTTGTTGTGGCATGGAAAGATGTTCCTGATTTTTTTTTTCTGACAATTTACCACCATTGTAATGTCTTATGAATCGCAACTATGTTATTGAGAGACTATGATTGTTTCTTCATTTTTTAGCATCTAAGTTAGCATCTAATTATGTAAAATAACTCTTGTATGAGTTGATTTTATAGTTATTCGCACTTCGTCATCTTGAAAATATGTAAGAGTCTCCTTTTCCATAATTTTGTTGAAAGAGTAAAGAGCAAGAGTTCCAGATAACAAAAATTTAGGTCATCTATCAACCGACTAAATGTCGGGTGCAAAGAGGATAGACAGGCTGGAATTTGTTTTCAATCTTTGATGGGGGTAACATTGGCAATAATCGAATATGAATTGTTTTTGATTAACAACGCCCTTTTCTGATATAAACATCAGTTAACTTTTTTCATTGTATGCTTGTTTTAGAATCTGGTTAAGTTGGCAAGTACTATTAAAATGATGAAATTTTGGACCCAACATTCGCGGGACACGCTAGACGCCTTGCAGGTGTATGATTAGTGTGTGTATCCACCCAACGTCTGATTGTATTCCTCAGTTGTTGTTTTTATTCAGTCTGATCATTACTATTTTTGATTCCCAGATTTTCATTATAGGTTTACGAGGGTGAGCGTACTATGACCAAGGACAATAATCTCTTAGGAAAGTTTGAGCTCACTGGCATTCCTCCTGCCCCACGTGGTGTTCCCCAAATTGAGGTCACCTTTGATATTGATGCCAATGGAATCTTGAATGTGTCAGCCGTGGATAAATCAACTGGCCGCGAAAACAAAATAACGATTACTAACGATAAAGGCCGTCTTTCTAAAGAAGAAATCGAGCGCATGGTAAAAATACCATTTTCTTATTTTTTATTTTGAAAGAAGTAAAAAGGCAAGCAATTTAGTTCCAATTTGTAGCAATTTAGTTCCTTAAATTGCGATTTTTCAATCTCTGACAAAACAATGACTCTTTGCAGTGCCAATTCCCCTCAGCCCAAAACAGCACTTACACCAAAAAATCACGCCCTTGCGACCTCTCCTGTTTGTCACTGGGTGAATGACCAATAAGCACATGGATGGCTATCAATTTAAAAACTTGGCCTACCCATCATAAGCAAGTGTGTATCCAGGATTTTGGTGTGGGGGGAGGGGGTTACAGAAAACGCCTGAAAAATTTATTGACATGCATTTCTATTACGTTTGTATGATTCGGGGAAAAATTTGAGCAGGTTTCACGTTTCCCTCGACCTTTCGAAGTGCTCAAGTTTCAGGGCCATGCTCAACTGGTGTCATCACCATGTCTTCCAGTAATCTAATATAGGTTCAGTTTTTCTTCCTATTCCTTTTAAGTGTTTGAACTGCTAAAGAACAGCTGCGGCCTTACTATTCAATTTTTTACTTTTCTGATTATTCATTTTTATAATTTTTCAAGTCGTTAAATAGTATAAAGGTTCTAATAATTGAATTTGGAGGTTGTTATCCAAGTTCAGTTAAACAAATAGATTACAACCATGAATAGGGTTTGAGCATGGTTTGGGGCAGCCAATCATGTACAGTTTTTTTAGCCACTATATTGTAGGTATTTGCTCTACGGCTATCACATCTTCAGATTTTTGCTTATTTTAGGTTCATGTTGACTTACTTGTGTCATGTCCAACAGTTTCTCTTCATCTTTTCATCCTGATGAGTCGTGGCTGTAATACTGTATGTTAAACAAAGTATGATTTTAATAATTGAATTTTGAAATCTATTTTTGAAGCTCATTTGTGGAACCAAAAATAGGAGTATAACAAGGATTTGGGGATGGGGTGGGATCCAATCATAGAAAATCTCTTTATAATGAAGTTTCTTAGATTTTTGTTCAGGTTAGCTATTATTGACTGTTTCTTGTGCTATTTTTCACTCTTCTTTTCAACTAATTTATCTTGCGTAGAATTTGTTTCTTCTATGTTTGAATATCTTTCAATATGTTGAGATTTCTGGATTATCTTTAGGATTTTATTGGAGATTATTGGCCTTTTAGGCAGCCCCATCTCCGAATGAAGTTGGTAATAAACATGTTTTTCGACGCAGCGGATGACAGTTTGTGTATTTCATGTCCAATAAATACTTAAAAAACAAAAATACTCAAAGCTCAATAAGATGTAAGGAAGCTTAAGTTCGTTTTTATATTAACTTAGATTGGAATTCCACAAATGGCCTGAAGATTTCCGTTTTCAGTATACATCAGACAAAAATAAAATAATCAAAAGATACTAAACCCAAACTTAACAGAGATGGTTTCGTAGTTTCGTTGATGCATTGAAGAATAAAATTGACTGAAAAAAATTATCGTGCTCAAATTAATAATATTCTAAACACTGAAAGTAATTAAAAAAAAAAAAAATTTCGCAAGTAGTATTAAATAAAAACATCCCGACAAGAATCAATCATTGTTCAGCAGTAATTATCATTTTTTTATTATTTGATAGATCATAATTAAGTGGCTAATTAAGCAGCTCAGCGTGTAAATTTAATTATCCTTCCCAAAAAACTGAAATAATACGTTTATTGTAAAATTACGAGTTTTTTAAGGAAAGCTAAATTTACATAGTGGAACATTTGTTTAATTTTTTATTCGACTCTGATCCTCTAAGATCACGATTTTCACGGTTCCGGTTCGTTATTCCATTATCATAATGACTTACACTAGCTAATTCTCATATGATGAGCTAATAATGTAGATACGAATTGGCTAATTTAGAGAACGAACTAAATGCTTAATAAAGAGCCTGACAGAAGACTGCTAATGCTCATGTAGCCTATTATATTTCGGAATATTTGGAAAATATGATGAAACTTCGAGCCTATTTATTCGCGAGATCCGCCAGACGCTACTAGGCAATGATTAGTGTGGATTAAAACTCGATGTTTGAATTCCTGTAACAGTAAGAGTTTACTTGCTGTTTTATTTTCGTCTGCTCAGTAATGATGAAATTATTTCAGGTTAACGATGCTGAAAAATATCGTGCAGAGGATGAAAGACAGCGTGAGGTTATTGCTGCTAGGAACTCCCTCGAATCCTATTGCTTTAATATGAAATCTACAATGGAGGATGAAAAGTTCAAGGATAAGTTACCTGAAGCTGATAAGAACACTATTCTTGACAAGTGTAATGAAACCATTAATTGGTTGGATGTGAATCAGTTGGCCGAGAAAGAAGAATACGAAGAGAAGCAAAAGGAAATTGAAAAAGTCTGTAATCCCATTATTACCAAGCTCGTGTTCAAGCTTGTTGATCACATTCCCAGTGGATATTAGCCAAAATTCAGAATAAATTATTTACTCGTGTTTTATTTTCCTTGGAGTTAATTTAAGAAAGGCTATGTTCTCTTGAGTTATAAGGAGAGTAAAGTACGATTCTGTTGAGGATAATCTTATCATAGCATGAAAACTGGTTTTGGAGTTATCTATTTTTTAACCGATTTTTAATAAGATTTAGTAGCACCCATTGGTGTCATGTACTTTGGTATAGAAGCAACTAATGCATTTTCTTAAATTAATCAGTTTATTGGAGAGCTTTGACTTTATTCAATATAAACAAACAAATAAAACACAACTCCTGGGACTGATCAATGATCTCTAGGATCTAAATGTTGTCCCTGGAGAACTCGAATAGATAGATAGATAGAAATTTTTTGCAATAGAAGCCTCTTTGGGCCATGGCAAAAAAAATGGAAAATCACACAAAATAATAGCACATGGTTATAACACTCATAGCAAAGTATAGTAGCCTACATAACAATAACAACGCAAAATTACAAAACATAATAAAGCACACAATACCATTAAACTAACATGCATAGATAGATGTATGTTACATCTATCAAGGGACATGACTACAAAAAATAACAAACACGAAAACAACTTACACACATACAACAATAATTTCAACACTCACCCCACCCCCTTTACAAAAATCTATCTCTATGTGACACACCCGGTTTTATATATTTTGCAATCATTCTTATTGTCCCATAATTTTTTTATCCCATTACTGAAACAAACCACTTACTTGTCCACACATTATAAAAAAACAATTCTTTCCTTAAATCTAGTAATTCGGGACAACAGGCAATGAAGTGAAACAGATCCTCACTATTTTCTCCGTACAGAGGGCATGAGTAAGGACCGTCCTCTACCCTTACACTCCCTAAATAATTCCTCCTTTCTCCAAGTGCTAGAAAATTACCCCTCCCTGATATATACCACTTAATTTCTTCACTATTTAAACCCGCTATAAAATAAATATCACATCCCCAGACCCCCGTCAATAGCTGGTAAACGCCGAGGAACGCCGAGGATTCGACTTTACACTGCCATTTCTGAATTGCTTGATCTTCCAGCTCACCGTTTACTAATTTTGCTCCATTTTCTAGTTCCAATATTATTCCCTTCCCTTCATTCCAAACACCTGATAACCCGCAACTATTTAAGATTGACAAACAAACAAACTTTGAAGAAAAAAAAGGCACTGTACACTACATAAAAAAGAGAGAGAATCCTCCTGAAAACTTTATTTGTACTAGCAGAAAGAAGATGTTTCTTATAATTATATTTAAATGACGGAACTGGAACAGAATCTTTTATTTTCAGCGGAATACTGTTTCATAATTTCACTCCAACGTATTGGATAGAAAAGGCTGCTCTTTGTGTTTGACAAATATCCGAGATAAGAGAAAAATTTGTAGATGACGACGTTGGATAAGCATGATAATATGACGATAAATGAAAAAGGACAAGTTGTGTTAGTCCTACGAGTGTTAGACTTTGCGGGTGAGGGACTATTCAAGTATTTATACTTGAAAACAGCAATTTGGACCTGGGAAACTTGTCTCACTGTTAGCAATGAGATTTAAGAAAAACTTGTATAGTAGTAAGATTGTTAAAATGAATTTACTTTACAGCTCTATTATGTAAGATTTGAATTCTCTTTAAATTATGACAAAAAGAATTAGCCCAAACGTAACAACTATAATGCATATAAGGATAAACAAGAGTAAAATAAAGGGTTCGCAAAACTTTTTGCGGAAAGGAAATTTTTAAATCTATACAAAATCCCAGCTCCTCGTGCAATTTTTATAGACAACAAATTTACATGTTCTTTCCATGACAATAATTCATCAATGATTAAACCTAAATAATTAAATTTTGAAACCCTATATATTAAATATCCATCAGCTGTTAAAGATAGTTCAGTATTTACCTTTTTAATAGTGGAAAAAATCATTTAATTTGTTTTTTTAATATTAATCAATAAAGGATTACTCCTCGTATATTTTATTAGATCACTTAAGGCGCTTTACATGGTCTTAACAAGGGTTTCTAAACTTAAAGCTCGCAAAAATCAAACTGTATCATCTGCAAATGGTATTATCAAACAATTTTTCGTAAAATTTACTATATCCGCGGTTTAGATGAGGTAAAGAAGTAACCCTAAAATCGACCCCTCTGGAATTCCGCAAGTTATTAGGTGCTCTTGTGATCTTTTTGGTCCAACTATAACGACCTGTGACCTATCTGATAGATATGACTCAATCCAACTAACAATCCACGGTGGAAATTTATAATTTTTTAACTTTCTAACCAAAAGATTATGGTTTACTGTATCAAATGCTTTCGACAGGTCAATAAATAAAGCTGAGGCATAAAAACCCGTATCTAGAAAATCTTTCACTTTACAAATAAAATCGGTAATCGCGTGATCCGTCGAATGCCATTTCCGAAATCCATATTGGTTTGGTGGTATTATTCCTTTTTTTTCCGCAAATTTACTAATTTTATGATGCATAATCTTATCAAAAATCTTCGAAATAACTGGTAAAATTGAAATAAGGCGGTAATTATTTATCTCTTCCTTATTTCCATACTTATATAAAGGTATAGTACGGCTTTTCATTAGACCTTTTGGAACAATTCCCTTTTGAAAAGACAAATTGATTAAAAAAAATCAAAATATGAGGTTTCACCCGCAAAACATGTTTTAGAACCCGTTTCGGCATGCGATCAATTCCAGGAGCCTCTGATGGTCCCAAAGAATTCATTATCTTCTCTAAATCGTTTGTGGAAACCGGTTCAAAAACAAAAATGCTTCCATCATTATCAAAATTTGAAGAAATTTGACTTCCGTCTTCTATGTTAGCATCATTATCAAATAGTGATGGAGTATTCTGATTAGTATCAGTTACAAATTACAAACACTATCAGCAATAGATTAATAATTTTCTATTCTTTCCCATTTTAGGTTAACTCCCTCATTGGAAGTCTCAATATCCTTATGTTTATTTAGCCTTGAAATTAGGTTAATAATTTTCAACGTTGAAGATACATCATTCTTTGCAAGTTCAAAGGCATTAAAAAAATAATCTTAGCATCTCGTTTTTTCTTATTGACAACATTTCAGTAACTAACATAAATATCTCGATTTTCTTTCGACGGTTTCTTCAACATTCTACTATAAAGCTTGATTCTTAATTTTATCATGTTTTGTAATTCCTTCGTTAACCACGGAGGTTTAAAATTATTTTTCTTTTTCGATCGATTCTCATGTGGTCCTTCAATCTTGCAGAACTGATGCATTGCTTCACGATTCTTATCAGAAAACAAAGCATAACCTACTTCAGGGTCATTCCGACTCAAAACATCGCTCCATTCTAGTTTTCTTAAATGATCTTTTAATTTATTTAAATTTAGTTCATTGAAAACAAATATGTTCTCTTCAATTTTATGCTGGTCATTTGAATATGATGATAAATCGCTAAACGAAACTGTTTTTCGAAACTTAAGGAAGGATCTTTTGTTTTTCTTCTAATAACTGGTGGAATAGCTGTGATGGTTTATCATTTTTCTTTTTTGTTATTTTCACGTCGTGATATTTATTTTCTCAGATTGTAGTTCGTGTGTGACTTGAAAAAGGCTAATTACCTGTTTTGGCGGAGAGCCGAGATTAGATCTAGTTTCGGTATGAAAGTTTTTGTATGAAATTCTCAGACCTTTCCTAAGCTTTAAAGAATTAACACCTCTGTTTGAAAATCTTTACACTTTGTGAATTTACATAGCGATAAGGGTTCCTGATTGAGATAGGACTTGGGTTCTAATTATTGGTTGCTGTGGTAAAAGTTGCCACAATAGCCCTATCCAAGAAAATACCAAACATTTGTTAAGAAGTGTTTTTCGTAAAATTCTTAGTGAGTTTTCAGAAAATTTAAGAACATCACACAGTTCAGTGGTAGATCCACAATTTTACGGGCTTTACGCTAGAAAAGCATATATATATATATATATATATATATATATATATATATATATATATATATATATATATATATATATATATATATATATATATATATATATATCGGCAAGTACAAACAGCTCATCTCATTTGATCTGCCATCAGCGGTCCAATTACCCTAGAACACGCATTTTGGCAGAAACTTTCTCAAAATGCCTTTAAAACCAACTCGAGACTTCGAAGCCTACCTGTAATTCCTAAGAACATCTAATAATAACATTTTACTTCTAATTACCGATTTTCAAATATGAATTGGATAAATTAATTTAAAATTAGATTCTTTAAAATTAGTGTTACAACGTTGAAGCCAAGTTTCGCGTTCAAGAGAAATGTGACTTGTCTACCCGTGAAAAAAATCGAATGTCGCTTATGTTTATAGTTGTTTCAATATTCTGCGGATCACTCGTATCCCGGTCCTGGTTTGTTTAATGGTTGAGATAGGGAACGATCACACTGTCTATTATTTATATACTGTGCTCGCAATCAAGAACCATGTAGCACGTTCAAACACAGGAAGAGTTGTTATGTATTTGTGCTCTGATGTGCATTTCAAGCGAGGAAAAAATCATTTCTGGGACCAAGTTGTTCTTACCGTTAAATAAATCAGATACAAATAATAAGTTATGTTTCAGGAAAGAAAGATAAAAACAGTGTGTTGAATTGATGAGTGATGCATAATTTTGTTTTGTCTCTGATCGGCTAGCAACTTACTCTACGAGCCTAAGGGGGGGAGATATTTTGAAAAAAATTGCATCGATTCCTTGCTCCCCAAAACCGACAATAAATTTCCCTGATCGGTAAGAAGCTTTTGGAGTAAGTACACTAGACTAAGGGGCCTAATGTGTAGACATTAAATTTTGAAGGAAAAATTCAGTTAAATCGATTTTAGCATGAAAAACCTGATTTCAGCTTTGATACATCTCAGATTTTTGTAATATTACCCAATTTGATGGTTTTATTTAGCAGCTGTGCAGTTAAATGAAGAAAAAAAAAATTGTGATTGGTCTCAATGGGGATGAAGCAATCGAAGTCAGAAATTTTGGCTTTGCATTCATCTCTGAAAATTAACACCAGTATCTTCTAACGTGTTGAGCTTAGTTCTTTCTTCGACAGAACATGCCTTATCAAGACAACTTTTATCCACCTAGTTAGTTGTTCCAACCATAAAAGTCAAGTTTCTTTCCAAGTTTCGTTGGTGGCAGCCACATATGAAACTTAAGATGAGTCGATATTTTCTCCCTGGAGTTTCGTTGGTGGCAGCCGCATATGAAACTTAAGATGAGTCGATATTTTCTCCTACTGCAATTATATATTGCACAACTGTTTCATTGTTGTTTAAAGAGAAAAAAAATTTAAGGATGCGATTTCTTTAACGGTCTTGTTAACCGTCATCTTTTTAGGATAGAGTAAATCCAATACCTGTTTACAGGCCTTACTATAGCTTTTGATCACTTGCTAAGAAAGGCAGACATGATTTTGGATAAAATGCTACAGTATGATAATTGATTAAAGATTCAGCAAAAGCCATTTAAGCCTGCTTAAAGTCAATGAAAAGGTGGAAAATACTACGTCCAAGTTCAAGATATTTTTCCATGACCGTAAAACGGACCGTAAATATCTGATCAATTGTTGACCTGTTTTTACGGAAACCGGCCTGATATTCTGGATTAAAATTTGAAGCTGTAGCTCTTATACGTTCCAGCATTACTCCAGTGAGTATTTTAGCGGCGTGGCTCATAAGGCTTATATGCCGGTAATTATCGCATATTGCTTTCGAGCCTTTCTTATGGAATGGAACTACCATGGCTTCACACGATAAGTGTGAACTGGAAGTAAGTGGCGGGCATGAGATAAAGAATTCCCTCTTGATTAGTTACAAGACGTCTGAATTACCCCGTGCTATCTTTTTGTCTTAAATTCCTAATTTTACCGGGCCCCAGTTTAATTTCTAGTGTGCTAATTTTTGTAATATAGTACTAGTTGTTCATCCTTTGTGGCCCTCGTAAAATGAGTTTAGTAAACTGTGACAGCATTGATCCAAACTGTTTCGTGTAGTGCCTCATAAAACGGTCATTCTGAACTTCATTCAGAATTACGTAGTTCAAATTCTAACAGGATTTCCCGTAATAAAATGCATTGCAGTTACAATTACCAAAACTTGAGCTTAATAATAATAATGCCGCCTACTAATAGAGCGTCTTATTGAAAATACAATTAGACCCGAAATTGTTTGGAAAAATGAATAACCACCTAATATAGTGCTCTGTCTTGTTCTACGTAAAGCACATAAAGACAGGGAGGACTCTTTTTTACAAAAATGTAGCCAATTAATATAATCGAATTTCCTAATGCAAAGAATCAAAATTTTTTCACGAAGCCGTTTCCTCCTATAATTGTTCTATCTACTATCAGTCGACTTTGGGGGGAAAAGTAGCCCTAACATCCCGTTCTCGAAATCACAAATAAGACTTGAGGCACGTCGGTAGGACCATGCGAACAACCAATTAATCTTGAGGCAGCTTTTCCAAAAACTAAGGTTAAACTTTCAGAATCCATCTGCTTTTTCACAGTGCCAGCAGGACCTAAGGAAAAAATTACATGAAATACTGTAGCAAGTTAAGGAAGGAAAGAAAATCACTTTTGCTGAAGGCTTCAGTCTTTCCTCAGATGAAAACATTACTATATCCCTTTTCTCCAATAAACTAATTAATTTAAGAAAATGCATTAGTTGCTTCTATACCAAAGTACATGACACCAATGGGTGCTACTAAATCTTATTAAAAATCGGTCAAAAAATAGATAACTCCAGAACCAGTTTTCATGCTATGATAAGATTATCCTCAACAGAATCGTACTTTACTCTCCTTACAACTCAAGAGAACATCACCTTTCTTAAATTAACTCCAAGGAAAATAAGACATGAGTAAATAATTTATTCTGAATTTTGGCTAATATCCAATGGGAATGTGATCAACAAGCTTGAACACAGAAATATTAATCGACTTCTTCAATAGTTGGGCCACGCCCTGTTCCAGCACCACCAGCACCGGGAGCTGAACCGCCAGGACCACCAGGAAATCCACCCGGCATACCTCCAGTTTGGCCATAGAGCTTGGTAATAATGGGATTACAGACTTTTTCAATTTCCTTTTGCTTCTCTTCGTATTCTTCTTTCTCGGCCAACTGATTCACATCCAACCAATTAATGGTTTCGTTACACTTGTCAAGAATAGTGTTCTTATCAGCTTCAGGTAACTTATCCTTGAACTTTTCATCCTCCATTGTAGATTTCATATTAAAGCAATAGGATTCGAGGGAGTTCCTAGCAGCAATAACCTCACGCTGTCTTTCATCCTCTGCACGATATTTTTCAGCATCGTTAACCTGAAATAATTTCATCATTACTGAGCAGACGAAAATAAAACAGCAAGTAAACTCTTACTGTTACAGGAATTCAAACATCGAGTTTTAATCCACACTAATCATTGCCTAGTAGCGTCTGGCGGATCTCGCGAATGAATAGGCTCGAAGTTTCATCATATTTTCCAAATATTCCGAAATATAATAGGCTACATGAGCATTAGCAGTCTTCTGTCAGGCTCTTTATTTAGCATCTAGTTCGTTCTCTAAATTAGCCAATTCGTATCTACATTATTAGCTCATCATATGAGAATTAGCTAGTGTAAGTCATTATGATAATGGAATAACGAACCGGAACCGTGAAAATCGTGATCTTAGAGGATCAGAGTCGAATAAAAAATCAAACAAATGTTCCACTATGTAAATTTAGCTTTCCTTAAGAAACTTGTAATTTTTACAATAAACGTATTATTTCAGTTTTTTGGGAAGGATAATTAAATTTACATGCTGAGCTGCTTAATTAGCCACTTAATTATGATCTATTAAATAATAAAAAAATGATAATTACTGCTGAACAATGATTGATTCTTGTCGGGATGTTTTAATATAATAAAACTTGCGAAAGTTTTTTTTTTAATTACTTTTAGTGTTTAGAATATTATTAATTTGAGGACGGAAATTTTTTTCACTCAATTTTATTCTTCAATGCATCAACGAAACTACGAAACCATCTCTGTTAAGTTTGGGTTTAGTATCTTTTGATTATTTTATTTTTGTCTGATGTATACTGAAAACGGAAATCTTCAGGCCATTTGTGGAATTCCAATCTAAGTTAATATAAAAACGAACTTAAGCTTCCTTACATCTTATTGAGCTTTGAGTATTTTTGTTTTTTAAGTATTTATTGGACATGAAATACACAAACTGTCATCCGCTGCGTCGAAAAGCATGTTTATTACCAACTTCAGTCGGAGATGGGGCTGCCTAAAAGGCCAATAATCTCCAATAAAATCCTAAAGATAATCCAGAAATCTCAACATATTGAAAGATATTCAAACATAGAAGAAACAAATTCTACGCAAGATAAATTAGTTGAAAAGAAGAGTGAAAAATAGCACAAGAAACAGTCAATAACAGCTAACTTGAACAAAAATCTAAGAAACTTCATTATAAAGAGATTTTCTATGATTGGATCCCACCTCATCCCCAAATCCTTGTTATACTCCTATTTTTGGTTCCACAAATGAGCTTCAAAAATAGATTTCAAAATTCAATTATTAAAATCATCATACTTTGTTTAACATACAGTATTACAGCCACGACTCATCAGGATGAAAAGATGAAGAGAAACTGTTGGACATGACACAAGTAAGTCAACATGAACCTAAAATAAGCAAAAATCTGAAGATGTGATAGCCGTAGAGCAAATACCTACAATATAGTGGCTAAAAAAACTGTACATGATTGGCTGCCCCAAACCATGCTCAAACCCTATTCATGGTCGTAATCTATTTGTTTAACTGAACTTGAAGCAATAACCTCCACATTCAATTATTAGAACCTTGATACTATTTAACGACTTGAAAAATTATAAAAATGAATATTAAGAAAAGTAAAAAAATTGAATAGTAAGGCCGCAGCTGTTCTTTAGCAGTTCAAACACTTAAAAGGAATAGGAAGAAAAAGCTGAACCTATATTAGATTACTGGAAGACATGGTGATGACACCGGTTGAGCATGGCCATGAAACTTGAGTACTTCGAAAGGTTGAGGGAAACGTGAAACCTGCTCAAATTTTTCCCCGAATCATACAAACGTAATAAAAATGCATGTCAATAAATTTTTCAGGCGTTTTCTGTAACCCCCTCCCCCCACACCAAAATCCTGGATACACACTTGCTTATGATGGGTAGGCCAAGTTTTTAAATTGATAGCCATCCATGTGCTTATTGGTCATTCACCCAGTGACAAACAGGAGAGGTCGCAAGGGCGTGATTTTTTGGTGTAAGTGCTGTTTTGGGCTGAGGGGAATTGGCACTGCAAAGAGTCATTGTTTTGTCAGAGATTGAAAAATCGCAATTTAAGGAACTAAATTGCTACAAATTGGAACTAAATTGCTTGCCTTTTTACTTCTTTCAAAATAAAAAATAAGAAAATGGTATTTTTACCATGCGCTCGATTTCTTCTTTAGAAAGACGGCCTTTATCGTTAGTAATCGTTATTTTGTTTTCGCGGCCAGTTGATTTATCCACGGCTGACACATTCAAGATTCCATTGGCATCAATATCAAAGGTGACCTCAATTTGGGGAACACCACGTGGGGCAGGAGGAATGCCAGTGAGCTCAAACTTTCCTAAGAGATTATTGTCCTTGGTCATAGTACGCTCACCCTCGTAAACCTATAATGAAAATCTGGGAATCAAAAATAGTAATGATCAGACTGAATAAAAACAACAACTGAGGAATACAATCAGACGTTGGGTGGATACACACACTAATCATACACCTGCAAGGCGTCTAGCGTGTCCCGCGAATGTTGGGTCCAAAATTTCATCATTTTAATAGTACTTGCCAACTTAACCAGATTCTAAAACAAGCATACAATGAAAAAAGTTAACTGATGTTTATATCAGAAAAGGGCGTTGTTAACCAAAAACAATTCATATTCGATTATTGCCAATGTTACCCCCATCAAAGATTGAAAACAAATTCCAGCCTGTCTATCCTCTGACCTTTAAGTATTATATTGTAATTTCTTGAATGTCTAATTACATTACAAGTACTGTTGCCAAAAGTAAGTATCAGGAATTCGCCCCTAATCCAAGTAATGTCTCATGGAGACTCAAATCAACGAGTACACTATAAAAACCAAATTTGCAGCTAAGTTTTAAACTTAAAATTATTACTAAGATTATTTCAAGAATAGTTTGAACTGACGCAAATAAAATTTAAAAATCAGCAAAGGTAGTTTTTTTTCAATTTATGCCCATTGAGAGGTATAGGGCCACTATCAACCTTATCCATCAGAACGTTATATAGACCAAAAAAGCAGCTTAAACTGAACTTGAAGCACCAAAATTAAAACACAGTGTCGCCTCTTTTTCCGGACCAGGAGGTGCAGGAGAAAAAGGATTTGCCGTATTTCGAGAACACCCTTTCGGGTGAAATTTTATCTATGGACGTATTTTTGAAACACAAAAATACGTCCAAAGATAAAAATAATAAAATTTCAAGTTAATTACATCACTCTTTGCACCTTACATTTAGTCGGTTGATAGATGACCTAAATTTTTGTTATCTGGAGCTCTTGCTCTTTACTGTTTCAACAAAATTATGGAAAAGTTTTTGGAAAAATACTCTCTTAAATATTTTCAAGGTGAGGAAGTGCGAGTAACTATAAAATCAACTATAAAAAAGTAACTATAAAGTAACTATAAAAGTTATTTTACATAATTAGATGCTAAAAAATGAAGAAACAATCATAGTCTCTCAATAACATAGTTGCGATTCATAAGACATTACAATGGTGGTAAATTGTCAGAAAAAAAAAAAAATCAGGAACATCTTTCCATGCCAAAACAAAATTATCATCCTTATCAGATTAACCCATTTGACTTTAAAACTTCGAGCTCACCCAAGTGGGCTGCCTGAGGTATGATGAAATTATCACATGAAACTTAATTTAAACCCCAAAACTCACTAACTTAAGGAACTAAATAGGATACTATCAAAAATTAAAAATATACTTATTATATATATATGCATACAAATATATAAATATACAAGTTTGTGACATATCCTCGAAAAAAAGCTTCCAAAACCTATTTTTCCTCCAGGCCTGCTCACGTTATTTTTCGAATAAGATTTAATCCACATTGACCCAGACCAGAGCCGTCACATATGGGGGAGGAGGGATGCCCTCCTCAGTGTTTTTGGTCACTCAGTAAAAAAAAAATTCGTTAAAATTGTGAAGCAAAACGCCACAATTTTTCCGATGCCGCTAAAATTCTTTGTTCAGTTCAGTAAAGACCTCGAGAATACTGACATTTTGAACTACAGAAATTTTGAACTTGGTCGGTAAACGCACCAGTTTTACCGACTCCTGCCATAGTTTTACGAATGTTGCCAATATTTTCCATTTGGTTAAATAAACAGCATTAAAATAGTTACAGGATATGTACCGAAATCTAAATCGCGGTTGATAAATCCCGCGGTTTTACTGACTTGTGCTGTGATTTTACATATTGTATTTGAAACGGACATTATGTTAATTATTGACAAAAAGCAGTCGGTAAATATTACCAGCCAGTTGGTAAAATCTCTATCTCCCCCCCCCAAAAAAAAACAACATTTTGGCTGGTAACAATACTGAACCAGACATGCATATACAAATTTTTTATGGGTATTATTATATTTATAATGCCTCCCTACAAAATATCAACAAAAACAGAGCAACTTGCCTGAATCATTACGCCTGGCTGGTTGTCAGAGTATGTTGTGAAGGTTTGAGTTTGCTTTGTTGGGATGGTAGTATTCCGCTTGATAAGGGCAGTCATCACGCCGCCAGCAGTTTCAATACCCATGGAAAGAGGGGCAACATCAAGGAGTAACAGATCTTGAACAGTCTCCGATTTGTCACCATGAAGAATGGCAGCTTGAACAGCAGCGCCATAGGCAACGGCTTCATCTGGGTTGATGGATTTGTTTAATTCCTTTCCATTGAAAAAGTCTTGAAGAAGTTTTTGGATTTTGGGGATTCGAGTAGATCCCCCGACTAGAACGATTTCATGAACAGAGCCTTTGTCCATTTTCGCATCGCGAAGGGATTTTTCAACGGGCTCCAGTGTGCCACGGAAAAGATCAGCACAAAGCTCCTCAAATCGGGCACGAGTAATTGAGGTGTAGAAATCAATACCTTCAAAGAGGGAGTCAATTTCAATGCTAGCTTGAGTTGAGGACGAAAGGGTTCTCTTTGCACGCTCGCATGCAGTACGTAGGCGACGAAGAGCACGCTTGTTTACGGCAATATCTTTCTTATATTTACGTTTGAATTCCTGTACAAAATGATTCACAAGACGGTTGTCAAAATCTTCACCTCCCAAATGGGTATCTCCAGCTGTAGACTTGACTTCAAAAATTCCATCTTCAATAGTCAAAATTGATACATCGAAGGTACCACCACCAAGGTCAAAGATGAGAACGTTCTTTTCCCCAGTTGTCTTCTTATCAAGACCGTACGCAATTGCAGCAGCAGTTGGTTCATTGATGATACGAAGAACATTTAAACCAGCAATCGCACCAGCATCCTTCGTGGCTTGCCTTTGAGAGTCGTTGAAATAAGCTGGTACTGTAATAACAGCATTGGAGACTGGAGAACCCAAATATGCTTCTGCAATTTCCTTCATCTTCACGAGGATCATAGATGATACTTCTTCGGGTGCAAATGTTTTCTTTTCGCCCTTAAATTCTACACGGACTTTTGGTTTGCCACCATCATTGATCACGTCAAAAGGCCAGTGTTTCATATCAGACTGGACAGTAGCATCTTCGAAGCGCCGTCCAATCAACCTTTTGGCATCTGAAATTCAAAAGAAGACAATTGTAGAGTAAATTATGTTTAACACTGCAACAGGTTGAAACCATTCAAACAATACCAACCTTTTTTTATCAAGGTAAATATTATCTTTATAATGGTAGCATGAGTTTAAGCACAGTAAGTAACTACTCAAAGCCTTATCTGTAGAACTATTAAGGGGATTCTATATCATAAAGAATCAGCATATCTCGTCCATTATAAGCTTTTTTTAGTTTGTGGCCGAACTATTTAGAATTGATTGGTCGGTCTTACCACAACTTGTTGAGCTTGGATAAGAAATCCGAATAAACGGCAGAAAACTAAAAGCTAACATCAATTTTCCCTGAAATCTTGGAAAAACCTTGTAACTTCTCTTGTTTTGTGCTGGAGATATATATTTAGTTTTAGAGAAACTTGAATCATTAGGAACCGTAAGTTTTGTTTAATCGATCATACGGAGCCGAGTTTGCTTTTTAAAATTTAGGACAGGGTTGTCCCTAAAAACGTTCAAGTGTACCTGCTAGGAAAATTCCGAAAATCCCCTAAAAAAAATCTCATTTGATCAATTTGACAGCTCTTCGAATTTTCTGTGGTTCAACCCGCTTTGATTGAAAACTGTCGACAGAATTTCATTGTCTTTACAATCAAATCACAAATTCTCAATAGGTTGCGATGATAAGTAGTCCCCAAATGAGAAATCACTAATGGACCCTTTGCCTGAGACGGTCAGGTGACGTTGAGGCTCACGATGTTTCAAGTATCGAATCCTCTCAACGATTGTTGTGAATAAAATTGCATTTAAACAACAGCTTGTCAGTCTGTATTTGACTACACTATTGAAAACCCGACCGTTATCCGCAAGACAAGCAAATTTTAATAAATAGATTTCCCTAAATTTGTGCAGACTGTGAGACTGACTGAGGCTACTACTGGGCCTGGGCGAAAGCAGCGAATCGGGTCCCAAGTTTTCAAAACGGAATCAGAATCTTGGGCTCAATGAACCCTTCCATATTAGTAAGTTTCATTTTAAATTCCTTAAATACGAATTTGGACCTTTATTTCCTCATCTGGAAGGGTGGCCTTGCTCCCCTTGCAAAAACCATGAGAATTTTTCCCTCTTCCTTTCTTAGCACTTATGAGCTTGTGTCCCCCTCTCCAGAGTAAAATTGCACTAGTGGCCTGGTTTATGGTGAGCCTCAAGCCTAGATTCCAGGCCCACTTGTTCCTCATGCAAAACGTGTCCCTCACAATTTCAAAAAATATCTAAATTACCAGTTCCACAAATATTGGCCCCTGAGACTAACAACAGGCCTTACCGAGACTATTCAACTGAATTAACAGAACACTCACTTTAATATCAACATAACAAAATAAGTAGAAAACATAACTTATGGTCAAAACAAATACTGAGCTAAAACATTGCTCTAAATTATAATTCTGTTCTACACACTACATTTTTAGTGATATACTACCAAAAAAAAAAAAAAAAAAAAAAAAAAAAAAAAAAAAAAAAAAAAAAAATGTTTGCTGAATGCAAATGAACGTGTTAGATATGTCAAGCATAATGCTGGTTATATCACTATATAAATGAGACAACGAGACAACCATAGTCTGATTGAGTTACTAATGTTTTATTAGTCAGAGTGCTATGGTGAATATAGGGATACGATCCCTATATCTCCGATCTTCCAGTTTGTAACTACATTTACAAGTCCAGAAAAAAAGGATCATAAAACAAGCAATCCAGTCACTAGAAAGGTCTTGCCAAAGCCCCTCACTCCAACATCTCCCACTGGACATGCAAAAAAAAAATATTGTATAAGAAAAATAGTTAAAAGTAATAAGACAAATTATGAGCTATAATTAAAGGGCAAGCATCAGAAAAAGAAACTGATTACTCACTCTTGTTTTTTAGCTCACTCTGTCCTCTCCCCTTCCACCTCTAGGGGGAGGGCAATAATAAACGAATCTGGAAGGGGTAAAAAAATAAAAAATTGCAGGAGGGAGCCATAAGTAATGTTGGGCGATATTTGATATCGATATTGATATATCGAACCACATGTCGATATCGAATACCGAAACGTAGTATCAAAATCGATATATTTTAGGGGTCCCTAACCTCCTATATTCCCCGCAGAAAATCCACCATATGAAAATACTTCCGGCTCCCAAGTCAGATACGTGAGAATTATTACCAAATGAGAATGAAAAGTTTGGATTTTAAATGTTATCAAAGCTAAACTAGCCGATCGGACATGGTAAATTTTCTCAGTCTGAAAAATTCTCACCATAAAAATTGCCACTAAGTGGGGGATCAAGGAAAATGTTGTTGCAGTAGTAACTGATAATGGAGAAAATGTAGTTCAGGTCGTATAGGATGCAGCATCCCAAGCACGTACAGGATGGACACATGTTTCATGCTTTGCACGTACTCTAAATTTAATTGTGGAGGGTGCTGTTAGTGATACTTCTGAATTGTTGCCTCTTGTCCAAAAGGCTAGAAATATTGTCAGCTTTTTCAGACTTAGTGTTGTAACTACCGACAAGTTGCGCCAGGCTCAAATCTCTATTGACAATGTTTGCACCAAAAAACTAATACCTCATGTGACCACTAGAAGGAATTCGCTTCTCACTGTGTTGCATAGTCTACAAGATTTGAAAGAGTTGGAACCAAGTTTGCTTGTGCTTCTCGGTAAAGTGGACCTCATACTCACTGATAGTGAGTGGAGTGTTATTTTATACGTGATTGCTGTGTTTATACCCTTTAAAGAGGCATCTATAGAGATCTCTTCTGAAAGCTTTCCGTTCATCTCAAAAGTACTGCCTTTGTCTAAGATTTTGAGACGTCACCTTGTTCAGGTAGATTTTGGTGGATTCTCAGATATGGCTGATGAGCTTCAAAAGTCTTTGCTGAATAAATGCATTTCAGGTTTATAAGCCTTGGTCAATTCACACCCTTCACAATTGCCACATATTATGACCCACGTTTCAAGAAAATGTATATTTCACCAGACGATCTTCTACAAGTTGAGAGCAAAATTGCAAACGAGATAGATTTGGCCTTGCTGGCTGCAGAATCTCGATCAGAAGATAGAAGTACCATCGTAGTCCCTGCAATGCAGTCATATCAAAATCAAGCCAGTTTGTGGGGTTCACATGATGAGGTCCTTATAGTCAATGCAGGACATGCTTCGACAGCAGCCGAATATATCATGGCTCTGCAAACTTTCAATAGGGAGCCAACAGTTTCAAGAGAAACTTGTCCACTCAAGTGGTGGAAGTCTCGTGCTATAAGGTCCCAAAACACAGAAATTCATGTCTGGGCCTGCTACCAGTGTCCCTTCTGAAGGAGTGTTTTCCAAGGCTGGTCAGATGAATTACTGAATGGCGGAACAGACTCTCAGAGAAAAACATTGACACGCTGCTGTTTTTGAATAGCCAGTAGATTATTTTTCTCCTTTCATGGGCCCAAATAAATCCAAATCTGGGTTTTTATTATATTCATTTATTTAATAAAACTTTATTTTTTTTGTTGTATTTTATATTATTTTAATTTTGAAAAAAAAAAAAAATAAAAATAACCATTAATCAAAATTTGCGTTGCTGAAATTTTGCAAATACAAGAGTTAGCAAAAAACTGATACGAAAAATCGAATATCGAGAGTAAAAATATCGATATATCAAAATATCGCCCAAGATTAGCCATAAGACAAATTTTAGTTGATAATTTGAATAAAAACTGCCAGGCAATTCAAAAAATATCTCCTGCTTATGTCCCTCTCTTAACTTCAATTTTAAATTTGAAGCAAGAAGAATACGAAATATTCTTCATTATGCATTTGGAATTTTGAGTTTCTCAGGGTAAATTTGAAAACAAAAACAGCTAAGCCAAGTGAAGGGGTTAAAATCAACTGAATTTTTTAAATATGTACTTTTGATTATACATTAGCTACTTACCAAAGATAGTGTTATTTGGATTCATTGCAACTTGATTCTTTGCTGCATCCCCAATAAGACGTTCAGTATCAGTGAATGCAACATAGGATGGAGTAGTTCTGTTTCCTTGATCATTAGCAATGATCTCAACCTTCCCATGCTGGAAAACGCCAACACATGAGTATGTTGTGCCAAGGTCTATTCCTATTGCTGGTGCCTTTGCCATCTGTAAAAAAAAAAAAAAATCCAGTCATAATTAAGTGTAAACAAACAATGAGGGCATATAAGCCTTTTATGTATAAAGGCATTGCAACCATATAGCTGTATTATGTGTAAACAGTATTTGTTAAATACATACTGATCAGTAGTGGAAGTTGTCATACTGGTCAAATAAATGAAAGTTGCAATTGAGCTCTTATTACAAGGTTATCAAGAAACTTCGGGACCAAGTGAAGTCACAGCCACTGAAAAAGGACAAAAATGCAAATATCTCAGCAATCCTTGGTAGTGAAAGAAAAACGAACACAGATAAAAGCTCAAAAACTGAGTTATCCTTTGACCGTTGCTAAGAAAGGACCTCAATTTTAGATTTTGGTATAAAGACCAGTCATATTCTATTACCCCGTAGACTTGCATCATTTCTTTGTCTGGCTTTACCAAGGACACCTAAACAGGGGTTTTGGGAGAAACATTTGAAGTTCTAAAAAGCCATGATTTAGCTTAGTTTTCTTACAATTTTCTTGTCATCACAATTAGCCAGTTCTACCTCATGAATTACTACACTTTCTTGGCTTACCATGCTTAGCTAGTTTAGTCTAAGGAATTATAGGTTTGTTTGGAATTTGGTAGAATCAAGCAGAAACTGGACAAATACTATAGTGAAAGTGCCTATAACTTTTGTAAATTTAAAAGATTTTTGTAGAGGTCCTGTGGCCTGTTAAATGTAACACATTTAACCAAAGGCAATGCTTCAACTCTTCAAATTAGGATTCCTCTTGATGCTTTGCTATGGTTCTGAAACTTGGCACGTCAACTTGAAACGAAACTCCTTGCATTCAAACATGTGTTAAAGGTACATTCTAAATATCCACGGAACCCAAAAAATAACAAATGCTACTGTACAACAGAAGACATCTCAGCCACTGATTAACAAAAGTGATCAAATATAGGGAAATGGAGATATGTTTGTCATGTGATTTGCATTCACAAAACTTGATTACCAAAGTGGCTGCAGTGGCTTCAGTGGCTGCAACTTGGAAACAGAAAAAAAGAACACCCCAAAAACACCCTACAATACAGCTACCAGGCTGACCTCAATGCCTCAATCCAACCCAAATGGGAAGATGTCTGGGCAGCTGCAGCAATGAGAGATGAATGTCGACTCTTCTCGGATACACTAGGCACCTCTGGAAGAACAGGAGGACCTAAGGTAAAGTGAGTTCTCTGAATTTTTTACTCAATAGGAGGCTTGCAAGAATTCTATTGTATTTATTGATCCAGTATGAAAAAAACATGGTTTGGGCCCAAATATCTAAAAGCTCATCAGGCCTCATTGTGCAACGTGATACTTGTTTCAAAATGACATAAGCAAATGATTTGCTTTTTGCAACCTTGAAAAGTATTGAAGCTATACAAATCAAGCTTTTACTGATGAATCCAGAGACTAAAATCTGCTGAAGCTGGGGGAGCAAGGAGACCAGGAAGAGTATTTTTTGAAATGACTTTGTGGGTTAGAATCATGTCACCTCGCTTCCTCAGGTATGTGAGAGTAGGGAGCTTCAGATGACGCAATCGCTCTTCGTATGGCCCTTGTTTGAGGCCATCAACCATCTTAGTTGCTCTTCTCTGTACTTTTTCTAGCATTTCCCTGTCCTTCTTAAAATAGGGGGACGTCAGGGACATTCCAATCTCAAGGCGTGGACGAACCAGTGCCTTGTAGAGCTTCATAAATACTTTAGGACACCGGCTAGAGATAGTTCTTTTAATAAGTCCAAGGGATTGGAAGGCAGAAGAAGATACAGATTTTGCATGGGTACTGAAACTCAGCCGATGATCAACAATGACTGCAAGATCTCTTTCTTCAGTAACTGCAGAGAGGTGGTTACCTTGGATATGGCACTGCTGATGTGGATTATGTTTGCCAAAATGAATGACACGACATTTGTCAGTATTAAAGCAGAGGAGCCATTTTTCAGCCCATCATCAAAGAATATGAATGTCTATTTGTATAGATTGGAGATCAGATGGTATAGAAACTTTGCCAACAAGTTTTGAGTCATCAGCAAGTGTGAGGAGGTTCGAGAGAAGGTTTGGTGCACCATTAATATAAAAATTGAAGAGACTCGGTCCAAGGATGGTCCCCTGGGGGACGCCACTTAACACAGTTATGGATGACGATAAATGAGGAACACCTTGAGAATCATAGACCCTGACGGCTTGTGTTCTTTTGGATAGGAAACTCTGTATCCACTGCACAGTAACACCATCAACAGCTGCTGCCTTCAGTTTGGTGATCAGGAATTCATGACATACCCTGTCAAAAGCTTTTGAGAGGTCCAGGAGCACCATATCAACAGGAAATCCTAAATGCAGCAGTGATGTTACATACTTGTATGTCTGTATTAGGTTAGTGTCCACGGATCTACCAGATCTGAAGCCATGTTGAGAAGGAGTTAGTATGTTGTTAGCTTCAAAGTGCTGAATGAGAGCTCTATTTACAAATCTTTTGAGCACCTTTACAACCGCAGAAGTGATGCTGATGGGACGATAATTTTCAGCACAATCCTTGGGGCCTTTTTTGTGGATTGGCGTGACATATGATGTTTTCCAACCTGTAGGTAGCTCTCCGTTTTTTAGGGACAGCTGAAAGAGTCTGCACAGAGGAGAAGCAAGGACATTTCTACACTCTTGAAGAAGCCTTGGGTGTAACCCGTCAGGTCCTTTGGACTTGTTAACATCGAGTTTATAGAGGCTAGATAAGACCATTTCTTCAGTAACTAACAGGCTAGGCATTGGGGTAGATACAGAATGTGATGGTGCTGCAGGGATAGTTGGACAAGACTGGGTGGTGAAAGCGGAGGCAAACTGGACATTCAGTAAAGTAGCTTTATCTATCCAAGACGAATGCGTTACCCCACTATGTTTGAGGTCAGGAATGGTGTGACGGTTAGGACTTTTAGCAGAAACATGCCTCCAGAAGGATTTGGGGTTTGCCTTGATATCAGTGGCAAGCTTCTCCTCATATTCAGACTTCTGTTTCCTAACTGAGTCCGAGACGAGATTCTGAGCCTTCACATACCTTAGCCAATTTTCCAGTGTTTTTTTCTTTTTGTACCTTTTCCAAGCTCTGTCTTTCCTATTGATAGTCCTCTTTGTATCCTTTGTGAGAAACGGAAGTGTTTTTGGTTGTCTTCAATAAATAATACGGGAGTGCTTCTTTTCTGTTGACAGGAGAGTTTCCTTGACATTCAACCATGACGTGTTGATATCAGAAGTAATGAGGTCTGACCAATTAATTGATACCAATTCCTGCTGTATTTCACTGATAGTCAATAAAAGCTTGAGGGTGCAAGTTAGTTTGAAGACGACTATTCATAGACAGCACAGAGAGGATAACTGAGTGGTCGCTGTAGCCAACTGGAGAAAGAAATTCATTTCTGATGAGAGAGTCTGGGTCACTCAGAATTACAAGATCCAACAAGGAAGGGTTCTGGTCACCATGGTGCCTTGTGGGTTTTTCAACCATTTGGTGAAGGAAATTGGCAGATAAACAAGACACTAATGGTGATTCCCCACCGCCAGATGCCGGATGACCAAGTCCATCCACCCATTCAACCGAGGGGAAATTAAAATCGCCAATTATTATCAAATCAGATGCAACCGTTTGTGATACCAAGGAAGCCATTCTATCAATAATTTTTTTAAGTGATGATTCAGATTCTTCAAGACTGGGTGTGCTAGGGCTTCTGTAAATACACCCAATACAGACTTTTTGTCATGAAGATTAATATCAAGCCATACACTTTCTTACCTAGACTATTTTTAAAATAGGATTTGAAGTTGAAAATTAGTTCAAAACTAACAAGGTACAAAAATTAGCTTTTAAACAAGACTGTAAACAAATGATGTTTTGTGTCCTGTTAGCAACACAGAAAAGAAAATAGAATCAAAGAAGAAAAAGTAGGCATTAGTACTGGGTTACCCATGCAAAAAAATCTTTGAAGTAAAAATAAGTTTTCAACGATCTAGTTGAGCACTGAATTTCACATTACATGCACTGAGGACCCATGTAAACCCCATATTATTACTTCTACAGGCCAAAACATTTTTAATCCTTTATTAGGGAACATGAAACTTATGTTTTTCACTCTGTCTGATAGGCTAGTAGACAAAGTACTTGCAGTAAATCTCACCACTTTTTTCATATTGTAAGGGCTGACTTGAAACCACTATATAAATTCTGTGCTTTGAGACTTGCAGTATGTTAAATGGCCTGAAGTTGGTGGTTGCAAGTTGGAAATTGAACCCAAGTTTAATAAAGACCTGAGGTATTTATGTTGTTCCCAAGATGCAATAAGTGCATCTTGCTGGAACAGAACAAGTATAAGATCAAGAAGTATCTTCTACTGTGTCACTAAATAGTTTACACATAGGATTAATTTATGTGAACTAAAATACTAGTTTTAACTACAAGATTTATGATTTCCCATTTCTGTGCCTACATGAAAATGGACTGTTTTAAAAAAGCAACCATTGACTAAGCCTACTTTTGTGATACTGATTTGTGGTTATATTTTTCTTTAGTATAATGTAAATACAGTTGCTTTATAACCATTTCTTATTTGTTGGAACCTTTCAAGAAATTCATGTTCTGTTTTTAATATATGGCTTTAACTTGGTCAAGTTCTGCAATAAAATGGCCTAGAATATATCAAAATGCTCTATTTTAGATGTGATTTCAATTACCATGCCTTGATGTAGAGAAACTATAGTCATGATATAGTATTGAAATACATGAGCTGATTTCAAGTGATTACAGCAAAAATAAGTTTCTAAAATAGTAAAGAGAAAAAGTTGCTATTTATAGCTGATTATGGATTAGAATTCTGGTAAATATTGAGCAGTTCATATTATAAACCTGCAAATATAGTATATATACTACTAGATACCATTTTGGTACTTGTCTATTATATAAAACACACTCAAGAAGTGAAGTTTGGTTAATGCTAATGAAAAAAGTGATGAAGATAAAAATTACTGTCAATTAGGCATTTGTGAATTATTATGAAATTATAGTCATTTGTGAATTATTAAATTGGGAGCTTCAGCATCAGCTGACCATCTCAAAGACAAAGAGAAGTTCATTATTAATGCAATTCTTGAGGACACGGCTTAGTTTTCTTTGACTGTTGATAGAATATAGTGTCTCACCATGGATGTTTAAACTAAGATTTGGGATTTGCCAAAAAAGATTTGGGATGGCTTTCTAAAAGTGAAATACATTTTCTTACTGTAGTTTGTTTCATTTATTTCTGGATTAACAAATTGTTTTCTGTGGCCTGGTGTCAACAAGAGCTAGGCATTTCTAAACAAATGGTTGTTGATTTGGAATAACTACCTCAGTGAAGTGTGCATGTTTTCTGCACAACAGGAAAACTGTGGGAAAATTGGAGGAATTGGTCATGTAGTGGATATAGATGAATCCTTGTTTACAAAAAAGAAAGATAATGCAGGAAGAATCTTACCACAATAGTGTGTGTTGGTGGAGTGTCCTGGGAAACCAGTGAAAGATATTTAGATTTGTACATGTGGCAGATGGCAGTAAAAGCAGAAGGCCAGGTTGATTTTAATACAATTCTTGAGGATATTTCTGCATACTGGAAACATATTTACAAGTTGTAGTTTCCACAATTTTGCTAATTTAAGTATTCTATTTTCATCATATTTTTTTTTCATTAGCATTAACCAAACTTCCCATCTCAAGTGGGTTTTATATAATAGACAAGTACCACCATTTTTTATGCCCTTTCTGAATATAATAATTGCTTTTCTTGTAATTCAGTTTTAGGCTCTTTTGAACCCTTGGAATGATAATTTCTTTGTTTTTTGGCATAAAAAGGGTTTCAAGAGGTTTAATTGGTTTCAAACTTGCTATTTCATTATTAAATCTATTTTGTTAAAGTTATGCAGTCCACAAGCATTGAGTTGTCACAATCAAGTTGGAAAAAAAAATTCAAAACAATTTCTCCTTTTTTCCATCCCTCTTGTTTCTTCTGTCAGCTTTAATATTTGTTGATGTATAGGCAGAACAGCTGTTATTCAGTGGCCTAACAGAATAAATAGAAAAAATGGCAGAATTTTTGTGGATTTTATTTTTCAACTTAATCTTGACAAATCACTGTGCAAATTGTGCAACTTTTAGAAAATGGATTTGCAATGAAATAGTAAGTTTGAAACAAATGCTACAACCCATTTTTATAAAAAAACATAGAATGAAATTATTATTTTAAAGGGTCATAAAAGGGTTTCAAATTGAATTTGCAAGAAGTGATTATTGTGTTCAGTAAGAAACTTTTGGTTACTATAGGCTGTTTTAGCCCTTTAAGGTATTGAAAAGTTTCTCTTAAAAGCAATAATTGAACTATGAAATAGCATAAAATAGGCAAAGCGATTTTGACTTCAATATTAGCTAAATTGTGTTGAAAACTGCTTTTCAAAACCTTTGCTAGTGTTAACAAAACATGGCATCTAGTGGTATATTGAATTAAATTGCAGGAGAATAATAAAACTGCTCAATACTTACCAAATACTTTATTTTAAGATAAATTTGTAGTTTCCAACATATTTAGCCAGGATAGAACTGAACATCATTTGATCCCTTTTTAAGGCCCTTTCATAATCAAACAGTGGCTTCTGAGGAAATTAATTTTGAAACCTTTAAGGGTTCAAAACAGCCCATAGCAACCAAAAGCTTACACAATTCCAAAAACTATCTAGTGAAAAGAGACTGCCATTCCAAAAAAATGGCAAAATTTTTTGTTATGCATGTTTGCACATTCGGGGGGTGGGGGTAGAATTCATTTCTGACAAAAATGATTACTATATTTGGAAAGAGCATAAAAAGAGGCATTGAGTGGTATGTTTATTTTATTCATAAGTCAATAACATGAATAATGAAAAATTTACCAATTTTTTTCTTCTGCAGTCTAAATAGTAGGCTAGGCTAAATACTGTTTTGAAACAATTTTGTAGGAATTTTAAAAAGAGCCCAAAACCCTTCGAAAATGACATCACAGCAAAACTGATTTCATAACTAAATGCTTATAGCTTTAAAGATTTGTGCAAATTTGGGAAAATTTTTACCAAATCATTATTGACTTAGCCTACAAATAAAGTGAATATTCCATTCAATGCCTTTTAGATGCCCTTTCCAAATATAAAAATCATTTTTGTAGGAAATGTATTGTACCCCCACCCCTAGCCGATATATACTGATTCAGGGTATATATTTGCACGTTAGGGGGATGTGGGCAAATTTTATTTCTGATCTAAATGGGAGGAAAGTTTAAACTTTACCCCCACCCCCCTAATGTGCAAATTTATACCCTGAACTGGTATATAGGGGTTGGGGTAAAATTCATTTCCAACTAAAATGATTATTTTATTAGGAAAGGGCATAAAAAAAGGCATCAAGTGGTATATTCACTTTATTTGTAAGTCAATAATGATTTGGTAAAGATTTGTTTTCAAAACAACACTTAACTATTAGCCTATGGCTAAGAAGAATAATATAAATGGAAAAAATGTTCCTAAATCTGCTATAAATGGCAATTTTTTTTGGTAAATATCACAGTTCATATAATTATCCAGTATGATCATTCCCTATCTCACCCATTATAAAAACCCAGACCAGGGTGCAAGTGCTCCAGAGAACATAGAAACATAAGCAGCATCACATCTTTTCACAGGTAGACAAGGCAGACGCAAAACAACTAGAAACAAGTGGAAACCTGCTATTAATAACTGCACAAAGAAGTGGGAGGAGCTTTTTGTTCGCACCAAGAACAAAGACCAGAAATGATCTGCAATAAGCTTACTGGATAATTATATGAACTGTGGTAAATAAATACCAAATCATATTATTGAGTTAGGAATAAAGTGAATACACCATTTGATGCCTTTTTTCTGCTGATTACAAATACAATAATCATTTCTATTGGAACTGATTTTAGCCCCCCCCCCCCTATATAGGGTAAAAGACCAGTATCCAATTGAGCAAAATTATGTAAAACTTATAACTTCATATCTTGTTATCAAATTAGAGTTGAAAAGGTTTGTATAGGCCAAGGTATAGCTAAAAATCCAAGCTATGCAACAACATGATTATTATTGAAATTATTTAAGATCATTCACTGAAAATGATTAGTTTATTGACTTACCTGGAAAGACCTCTTTTTGGAAATACCAATTATCCTATTTTGATGTAAATATCTTTTTAATGTTTCAGTATTATTCACATATTAATAGAAAGCTGATTGTCTTCTGATTCTAAAAATCTAACTTTTATTTCTTGATTTTTATTCTATAAATCACAAATATTAAATGTATATTTTTTTTCATTTCACTTGCTTGTCAAAACAGAAACCACATATTGGATTTATGATGACAAATTACTCCCACTGGGCTGGCTCTAGTGAGATATGATTGGGTCTACACTTGCATTATGTCAAACAGTAGTAAAAAAGGGACAGTCCAAAAACCCATTGCTATTTTTCCAAAATGCCAAAGAAAAGTGGTCTTTCCCAAAAAGAGGTCTTTTACCCTATGCCAATTCAGGGTATATATTTCTACATTAGCCTAGGGGGGGGGGGGCACATTTTGGGTAAATTTCTACCAAATCATATTATTGACTTATGCATAAAGTGAATAGCCTATACCACTTGATGCCTTTTTTTATGCTGATTATGAATACAATAATCGTTTCTATCGGAAATGAATTTCAGCCCCCCACCCCTATATATGCCAATTCAGGGTATATATTTCTCCATTAGGGGTGGCAAATTTTGGGTCAATATATACCAAATCATATTATTGAGTTAGGAATAAAGTGAATACACCATTTGATGCCTTTTTTTATGCTGATTACAAATATAATAAGCATTTCTATCAGAAATGAATTTCAGCCCCCCCCCTATATATGCCAATTCAGGGTTAGGTTAGGTTAGGTATAGCCTATATAGGGGGGGGGGCTGAAATTCATTTCCGATAGAAATGCTTATTATATTTGTAATCAGCATAAAAAAAAAGGCATCGAATGGCGTATTCACTTTATATGAAACTCAATAATATGATTTGGTATATATTGACCAATTTTGTTTCTGATGTAAATGGGAGGTAAGATTAAACTAACCCCACCCCCCTTAATGTAGGGGGGGGGGACTGAAATTCATTTCCAATAGAAACAATTATTATAGCCTTTTTGTAATCAGCATAAAAAAAGGCATCAAATGGTGTATTCACTTTATTCCTAACTCAATAATATGATTTCATAGAACTTTACCAGGGGGGGGGGCTGAAATTCATTTCAAATAGAAATGATTATTATATTTGTAATCAGCATAATAAAAGGCATCAAATGGTGTATTCACTTTCTTCCTAACTCAATAAAATGATTTGGTATATATTTAGCCTTTTCTCACTAGATGTTATCTAGAAACTCATTTTTAAACTTTTGGTTACTATTCCCTGTTATGAGCACTTTAAGGTTTTGAAGAAGAGCACCTGATACAGAATTTCACCAAAATAAGAGTTGCATAAATAAAGAATCAACTTACTAGTAGCCAAATGTATAAATGCTTATGAATAGATAACTCAAACAAACTTCTTCCTCCAGTGGTAGCTCAACTCAAATTGACGGTCCACCGGTCATACATTGAATCTTCCACCGGTCATACTGTATAAGTCAGAGGAATATTATATGATCTTTTTTCTTTCTAACAAATACTTTCTAGATACTGGAATTTCTGTTTCATTCAGACCCACCTAGGCCAAGGTTAAATGTAGAAATAAAGCCTTATAAGATTTTTGGCTGCACAGTCTTATTCCTTCAATGCATGATCACAAATATAGTCAGGCTAGAGAAACATAGTCAGAATGCTAAAGACTAGGTACTCGAGTGGCCAGGAAATTCCTATCTATCTGCTGCCAACAAAAAAAGTTGATGGGCTAACATTCTCCTCTACTTAATTTTTAATTCTCTAAGCCTATCAAGCACAAAATCACTTTCCAGAAACTTTGTGTGGCCAATTTAAACTTTTCTGACTCAAATTAAAGGACATATCGCAGTACTTTCGGCTTTTCTACTACTTTTGGATCTGTAGGGATCCTTGCATTTCCCTGAAACCTCGATTTTTGCTGCTTTTGTGTAAAGTCAAATTTTGCATCCAGCGATTTTGACGTTTGAGCTATCGTGATTTCGAGTTCGCAGAATCGCAACCTAATAGGGATTTTCTGTATTGGAGAACAGAAACTTCTCCAGAAAGAAAGAGCACTGCATATGCATCATAAGTCATGATTAGAAGTATAATATACTGCAGACCCCCTAAATCATAAAATCTAATGCTAGTCTATTTATATGGACATTTTATAGAAAGAAATTTAAAAGATTCTCAAAAGTTCTGACTAAAGATTTTTCTTGTTACCTCCTCTCTACCTAAAAAACTTATCCTTGAAATTAAAAAAAGAGGTCATCTTACAATATGTCTGGAAATGGGTGGTGGGAGGTAGAAAAGTCCACACAAATTCATGTTACCAGAATGCTTTTCTAAAATTATTCCAACCATCTTCCACATTGTCAACTTTTAAACTCTCAAGTTTGGTATTCAACTGTTCCTGGAAAGCTTGTTTCAAATTCTCATCCTGGAGTCTACCAACATCATAACTTCCTGGGAGGTAGTTACCCTTCCGAGACTTCAGCTTTAGATTAACCCTAGACACTACTAGATGGTGGTCTTTACTTTTCACATCAATAACAGCACTCCTATATACCCTAGTATCTTGTATTGATCCTGCCAGTCGGTAATTTAAAAAAAAAAAAAAAAAAAAAAAAAAAAAAAATGAGTTGGTTGAAGCAAATTCTGCCATCAAGCCCCAGCCCATTATGTATACAAGCCCAATGGACATTGTGGCTTGATGCAATGCTTCCAATTACTTGATTTTACTTCAAGTCAGGAAATGGAAAATGGGGCTAGGTCAGGAAAAGGAAATTTTAAGTAGACTAAAGATAGGCTTTGTAAAGATAGACTAGACTAGGCCTAGTAATAGCAAAACATATTTTTAGCTCTAATATTTATTAAAGGGGAGAAATCAGATAAAGAAAAAAAGGAAATATACCATTAGATTTTCTATTTCCTTGTCTATTCCCACACAAAGCCAGATACACCTTTAGGCTTAACAAAACAGTTTGATTTTTCTTTAAACTAGCTTTATTTGGTAATACACATCAGCTGCTGATGAAGAACTGGGTATATTATCCAAGCACCCCTGGTGTTTGGATAATCACTAACTTTGGACAAACAAAAGAGCATAATTTGATTCAAATAGAGCCTACATTTCCAAGCAAGCTCTTAGTCTTGCATATGTATAGATTTAGATTACCTTGTTGGGATTAGCTCAATGTGATCTCAGAAACTTTTTTATACTGAAAATTAAGCTTAAAGAAAAGTTAGCAAACCCTAGTAGCCTTATTTTTCTTTACAGCACATGTCTGGGATTGAATCTATTTATGTTTGAGTGGCTTTGTATCCTACAAGGCCTATAGGATCATGTGTTTAAGATTGGGCAGTATTTTCTTGAATTTGCCTAAGCTATGCTTAAACTAAATTGTGTATTTGCCATTATACTCTACTATTAACTATCAATGCATTCAAAACATTCAGCAATCCATATGGCTAAAATAATCAGCATAATCAAATAGCCTAGGCTAGCCTACTTGTTCAAGAAAATTAGGAGAAACCTAATAAGTTAGGCCTATGCATGGTAACCTAACAAAGATCAATTTTATAGGTTGTATAATACAATAGTTCAGTAGTTAACAAAATAAAGTTAAGCTTCTTGGGAATAGCACCATAAGCGAAGGGAAAAACTCTACTTTGAGATTCAGATCCCTGTTTAAACTTATTCCACTTATATATATACAGAATATGTAGAATGCCGTACGCTTTTTACTTACCTTTTCTGAGTTTAACTTTGCCCGAAGCATTGCACGGGGCACTGACCTGAGAGATTTAAGTCTCCTCTTGACGGTGGCGTCAGTTGAGACTACTTTCAATACTTCCTGCAAGGTTAAAGCACGTTTAAAATTCGAATTCGCCGCTCGACTCCAATTTTCAAAAGTTAAATCCGGAACGAAAAAATTGTTTCTACAGTGTAATAGCGCAAATCCAGAGGGAACTAGCAAAAACAGAGAATATTCGTGATACCGTACAGAAAAAATAGACTATCAGCCAAAATCGTTGAAAAACTCTTTTTAATAAAAAATCCCGGTTTTTAGCAAAAATCCCGGTTTTTAGCAAAAAATCCCGGTTTTTATTAAAGAAATCCCGAAAGTCCCGGACACAAAAAAATCCCGGACCGCAAAAAAAAATCCCGGAAAACCGGGATTAATCCCGGACGGTGGCAACGCTGGCAATAGAATATTGTCGTCATAAGATAAAAAAGCTATAGATCGCTATCGAGATATACTATTTTCAGCACAGTCTTCGAGCCCATAAACGGCACTAATTTGTATAATTTATGTATTATTTTTACACATTTACATTTGATGTATTTATTTATCATTAGTTTATTGTAAACAACTATAATTACAGTACCATTTGATGAATTTATATATTAATCCATTTATGGGCTAGCCCCAGACGTAGATTATTTTTATCCCAAATGTAATTTAGGAATTGATGATGTAGCTAATAGTCTTAAACAGTGCTAGTGGCTCTATCATTTAAGAAGTAAGTTTTAATTCGATATTCTCGAGTTCCTTGTGGTCCTATAAGTAGTCCCTAAAGCCACGCCGAAAACCGGCGGCAGGCCGCGAAAATATTTCAGTGCGCCATCACCGCAAAAGCGCCATCTCGAATTAGGAAGTACCAACCCCTTTATTACGTAGATTGATTACTCCTGAAACACAAGGGTCGTCTAATTAGAACAATAAGTTACTTTTTTTAAGTGTCAAAAAGCTTTAGCGTGAATAGCGAGGTGTTAAGGAGGGGGCAAAACACCTCATATATGTAATAATTTCTGTTCGTTTTAAGTTTTACTGTTGCTCCTTACTTTCAGTTGAAAAAACTTGTTTTTGTTTATTTAATTACTATAAGAATCCATGGGTTGGGTTGCTATTTGTATGTTGGAGAAAGTTTTTCTGAAATTTTTGAAAAACAAAACTTGATATCGTTAAAAAAAAAATCTACCTGTGATCTTTGACAACCTTGATACTCTTACACTCTTTTTATTTATTGAAATAGTACACGTAAAAATAGTATTAGTAGTAGCCTCAAAAGCTTCAACTTAATACCCCCAGTCGTTGTTGTTATATTGCTGAGGTGTCTTATTTACAACCATAAACACAAAGCCTTTTGATTTTGTTTAAAGTAGCATTTAGTGGATGTTGAGTGGATTTTTGATTGGATGAGTTTGGAAAATCAATGGGCTTGAGAGAAAGGCTGTTTACCCTCCAATCTCTTTTGACTCTTAAAAAGGGTTCTATAACTCTCAATTTTAAATCGAACTAACTCCTTTACAAGTTTCAATGATATTTCTAATAATTTATATAGTGTTACTATCTATGATATTGCTTATATGCTCTTTTGAAAACCTGCATGCATACAATTTTTTTGCTTTAATTGAAATTTCTCCTAAACGTTCCCTAAAAGTTTCACCTTAATACCCTTAGTGTCATTAGTTACAGTAGCTGTAGGGGTAGTATTAAAAGTTTACATACAGTTTCTTCTGGCTCGTTCAAAAATCCCACAACTTACCCTTAAAGGTCTAACTTAAACTTAGTAATATAAGTTGTTCTTCAGATATTGCTTTGTCACTATTTTAAAAGTCCACATGCTCATAGTTTGTTTTTATTTAGATCAACATGCACCTAAATATTCCTTGAGAGCTTCACCTTAATAACCGTAGCTTGCATAGTAGCAAAAATTATAGTAGAATTAGTAGCAGTGTGCGCATAGAGCACCTTTGGTTTCTTCCATATCCCCTTCAACACACACCGAAAGTTTCAACTTAATACCGTCAACCAATCCGAAAGCATTTCTGATGCGTCTGCTTGACAACCTGTGTGGACATAGTGTGTTTTGAATTAGTTCCATAAAGTTTCTATATATCCCCAATTTTCGCCTTAATATCCTTAGTTTTAATATCAGTTGTAGTAGTAGCATTAGTAGCATTAACGTTTTGTCTTTTGGTCAGTAGAACATCGTTCTCATCAAATCCCGGAAGTTTCAACTTAATACAATTAGCCATTGCTATGACACTGCTGATATGGGCTTTTGATAACCTGTATCTTCATATACTTCTTGGAATTTTCATCTCAATGGTCTTAACCTTACAAGTAGTTGAAATAGAAGTAGTAGCAGTAGTAATAGGTAAATATAGCAGTAAGAGTAGTATTAGCAGTAGTACGCATATATTCCCTTGGTGAGAAAATTTTCCTCTTCAAGCATTCTCTGAAAAAAAAGGTAAGGAATACGGCATTGGACTTTAAAGTCCCTACTGGCGGTGCTGATCTCCGTTTCTTGGCCCTTGAGCCAGGAAGTGCAATGGGGTATGGGGGCCAATCATCCTGTGCTTCTGCACACCCTTCCTATTTACCTTCCCTGGATTTCTCCGGGTACCCATTTAGAGCTGGGTCGACCTTGGCCGAGCTAACAGAGTCACGCCACTGACCCTCGTCCCAAACCGAATAATTGGATACACAAGGATTCCAACCCTCACCCTTTCGGACAAATAAACATAAATCCAGCCTACCAATCCATTCGGCTAGGACTTTAGCCTCTCTGAAAGTTTCAACTTAAAACCTAAATCAATTCTTGAGATACACTATTTTGACATTGTGCATGCGCATAGTGTCTTTTGATTTAGTTCAAATTTCTTCTCAATATTTTAAATGGATTAGTGTGGAAGAAGTAGTGGTGGTAGTTGTAGTAGTATTGGTAGAATACAAATATTGCCTTGTTGATCGTATCCCTGATCATTTCCTAAATTTTCCAAATTAATATACTTAGTTTTTACCGTGCTACACCCTTTTGATTACCGTAGACATAACCTGTTTTGCTTTAGTTCAACACTTCCTTCAACATTCTCTGAAAGGTTCACCTGAATGCACTTCGTATTCTTGGAAAGTAAAGTTCAAATATGCATACCTTTCTCAATAACATATACTATGTGTTATAGACCGATTAGTGATTATAGACCGATTTCTTTATTGCCATTTATTTCTAGAGTGTTTGAAAAGTTGATTCATAGTAGGATGGCAAGTTTTTTTGAGAAAAGACAATTTTTTAGTTCTAGTCAGTTTCGGTTCAGGAGTAATCATTCTACAGAGCATGTAATTTTGTTTTTAACAACTTTTATTAATAATGCTTTAGACAAGGGTCTGAAGATAGCTACGATATTTTTGGATATTACTAAAGCATTTGACTCTGTTGATCATGGTATACTAGTTCAAAAGTTATATAGTAGTGGTATACGTGATGATTTTTTAAATGTGATAGTTAGTTTTCTTAGTGGAAGGACTCAGTGTGTCGTGATGGATGGAGTTACATCTAAAATTGAATATATTTCGATACGAGTACCCCCAGGGTTCCGTTTTGGCCCCTTTGTTGTTTTTGGGCCCTTATCATTTCCTAAATTTTCCAAATTAACATACTTAGTTTTTTACCGTGTTACACCGTTTTGATTACCGTAGACATAACCTGTTTTGCTTTAGTTCAACACTTCCTTCAACATTCTCTGAAAGGTTCACCTGAATGCACTTCACATTTTTGGAAATTAAAGTTCAAACATGCATACCTTTCTCAATAACATATACTATGTGTTATAGACCGATTAGTGATTATAGACCGATTTCTGTATTGCCATTTATTTCTAGAGGGTTTGAAAAGTTGATTCATAGTAGGATGGTAAGTTTTTTTGAGAAAAGACAATTTTTTAGTTCTAGTCAGTTTCGGTTTAGGAGTCATCATTCTACAGAGCATGCATTTTTGTTTTTAACGACTTTTGTTAATGATGCTTTAGACAAGGATCTGAAGATAGCTTCGATACTCTTGGATATTATTAAAGCATTTGACTCTGTTGATCATGATATACTAGATAAAAAGTTATGTAGTAGTGGTATAAGTGATGATTTTTTAAATGTGATAGTTAGTTTTCTTAGTGGAAGGACTCAGTGTGTCGTGATGGATGGAGTTACATCTAAAATTGAATATATTTCGATTGGAGTACCCCCAGGATTCCTTTTTGGGCCCTTTGTTGTTTTTGGGCCCTTATCATTTCCTAAATTTTCCTACACATTTCTTCGAGATGTTTTTCAATATATTTCAGGACGTTTTTTCTAAGACGTTTTCAACATTTCTTTAGTTCTTACATAATGGGGAATGTTTAAGGATAACGCATTCACACGTGACATTTTTCTTTAGGCCCCACGGGCAATCCCCAGTTGTAACTGAGAAGGACACACACGTGGTTTCTTTCGTAATACTTTTTGAGATTTCATTTTCTATTAATGCGTTTTCTCAGGGAAGCTTTTTATTCTAATGATTTTTATCCCCGTTATCATTTGAAAGGACATTTCAATTAAATGGAACAGCACTCTAGACACCTGCACCCCCAATCTATCTCTAATATTTTGTTTCTGCTAATACATTCGTCGAAATAACCTATTGCACGCAGATAGAGCCCCCCTTTTCGAGCATGCTAGAATGACGATTGCGTATTTCCTCTAGCTGCAATAATGGTCACATAGAGGGGGAAATCGATTTCTAGAAATTGCACCTGCTGGTTAAGTAATGCTTTTAGAGCGTGGTATCAGATAATATTGCGGGTTGCTGCCAGCGTATTTTTTAAGTAGTGAAGGCGAGAGGGGCTACAAGATGCTTAAATTACGTAAGCATTACGTGTTGAAGATTCGTCCTGGAACTAGGAATCTAAAAAGACACAGGCTTTTGAGAATACAAAATTTATTGATAAAAAACACTATAAAGTCATGAAATCACAGCAAAAGCACTTACAACTCAACAGACGGAAAGAAAACGTGAAGGAAAGAAACGGAAAGAAAACGTGATATTTTACCCGTAAAGGGTAAAATATTAGCAAAAGAAACCGTGAAATCAAAGAAAAGGCGGTTAAACCTCCACAAACGGAAAAACAGAACATGAAAAAACTTATAATGGGTAAAATATAAGCACAAACACGCGTGAATTAAAGAAATGCAGGGGTTCTAGCAGACACTTCCAGGGGGAGGGTTGTTATTACAGGTAAATCTAGGCTCTATTAAGATACTTTGAGAGCTTTAATGAAAATACAACATTTCTTTGAACCATGACTATGAATATTTGCCTAACCGTGGCAATATGCGGCTGGTCTATCCCTAATCAAACAAATTCCAGAGGGGGGGGGGGAGAAAGCTTTTTTTAAATGCAAAATTTATTACCCTATGATACATATTATGATTTCTAAGACATTTTCATGATATTTTCTTCTTAAAAATCATGCTTTCAATCCAATGATTCATGTTTTCGCCAGGCAATCCTTTCATGATGCCTACAAAAACAACTCACACCAAAACGCCATTCCACAGCTGTCCCCTGCCAACTACGTGGCATCCGCCATCACCCCTAGAAATTTTCAACCTTTTCTCTACAAAAAATAAGATTATAAATCTAAAATAGAACACTGTTCTTATTTGAACAGCGGAATTCACCATTTCGTTGTTAAAATGTTATAGTCCAAGGCAGTTCATGCCACTTAGAATTTCATACATTCCATGAAAGATCCTTCTCCTTATTTTCAATCATTTTATAAATATTTAATGCATTGTGGCACCCTGCAACACCCGTCATTATCATCTGAGCGTCTTTCTAAAGCTTGAATGCCCCAATGGATGTATATTTTATTTTTTATTGCTAATAAAAATTTATTGCCCCTCCTCTGGAATTTGTTTGCTTAGGGATGGACCAGCTGCATATTGCAACGGTTAGGCAAGTATTCATAGTCGTGGTTCAAAGAAATGTTGTATTTTCATTAAAGCACTCAAAGTATCTTAATAGAGCTTAAATTTACCTGTAATAACAACCCTCACCCTGGGAGTGTCTGCTAGAAGCCTCGCCTTTGTTTAATTCACGCAAGTTTTCGCTTATATTTTACCCATTATAAGTTTTTTCATGTTTTGTTTTTCCGTTTGTTGTGGTTTAACTGCTTTTTCTGTGATTCATGGTTCCTTTTGTTAATATTGTACCCTTTATAAGTTTTTTTTCACGTTTTCTTTCCGTTTGTTGAATTTTAAGTTCTTTTGGTGTGATTTCATGACTTTATAGCGTTTTTATCAATAAATTTTGTAATTTCAAATTATAAAATAGAATAAAAAGAAAAATGTTCAAATTCTACTTATTCTGAATTCATTCGACCTCTTCTAGGTCGGCTAACCTTATAATGTGCGTGTCTGTTGTTCAATCCCCCTTGTTTACCAAAAAAAGGATTAATTTAGTTCTAGGCTATCAATACTTCTAATTTCAAGTGTTAGTCTTGAATAACTAGACAAGACTTGGGTACCAAGGTAGTTAAAATTCTTTGCTTCAGATTATTGTTTCTCGTAAACTAAGAATAACCCTTTGATTAGATCTCAAATTATTTGTTTAAACTAAACCAAGCTCTTACGTTTATATGTTGAAAAAAGGTTAGTGCTCTTTGGACCTTCGATAAACTTAAAGTTTACCAGGGAAGATTGAATCTATCTGGACGGAAAGGGATTGAAATTTTTAATCTAACAACATAATTCCTTTTTCTTCCCTAACCTATCTGTACAACATCGAGATTGCCTTTATATAAATAGCTGGCACGGGATAACAAATGCATTGGTGTCTAAAAAGAGGAATGAGGTCCCCTTTTGTATAAATGTCAGAGAAAATACAATTGAAGAATAATGTTAAGTGTCCGATAGTCCCAGGCTTTTTGTATATAAGATTTTAATAAATACCAGGAAAGTTCCAAGGGTTACTAGGCTGGAAAGGGTCACAAAGCTGTCCTAATCTACTCTTCTTGGTTAAGGGTTTTTTCTCGTCTTTAAACCTTAGATTATTCACAAGTTTCAGTTTCTGGGAAAAAACTAATTTTATCCTATTTTAACTTTTAAAATGCTGTACCTTGTCTAGATAGCCCAAGTCTTTGTTAATTAATTTACTCTAACTGAATTATAAACCAAAATCACCAAATATAATAAAAATCTAGAGTCCTAAGCTATTTGCGTGCGTATTTTCCTTCCTTTAATCTGTTTTAATTAGATTACGCATCCTTTAATTAATAAACCCTTTATAAGTCTATTGACAACCTTCAAACGGGAATTGCTGCCCTGACTCTAATTTCAGTTTAAATGTCTCAAATGTAAGCATTAAATTAATTTAGTATATTGCTTGGTCTAGCCAAGGTGACGGAAGTTTCTCTGAAGTTTATTACTTTATACCAGTATTATTCTCAAAGGGAGATTTAGACAGACTAGTCGTAGTTTTCACGCCAATTATAAAGAAAACACTTATTCATTCTAAGCTCAAAAAGTAAAGACTACCCTTATTTCCCCTAGGAATCACTATTTTATGCTGTGACCTGTTTTACCATTCTTGTCTCCCATTGGCTAGAGACTAGTTTTTATACAATTCCTTCTTTAGTTCTTTAGCCAATCATAGTCCTTTGTAAAAAATAATCGTTACTGCTTTCTTTATGTTCAAAAAATCCTGTTTTGATGCAATTTTTATCATGTGATATTATCACGGGATATTTTTAAGTGTTCAATCTGATCTTGAAACAGACTGGTTTATTTGCATTTTATGGTCGCTTAAATTGTTGCAAAGTCAAAGAAAGACAAGGTTTTACCCTGCTGAGCCAATGGTCTCTCTTTGTTCAAATAAGATTTCACAATTTTGGATTTGTTATCTTCACACAAAAGTCATAATAAGGCTTTGTTATTTTTACAGTTTAGTTAGGCTATAATAAGGCTTTTTCACAACCCACACTTAAATTCTTAGTACAGTTGTTGTTTTCTTAAAGGAAACCATAAATTTGCCAAGAATCAATTCAATTCTATTTCTTCTTGTTCTACTGTTACGTGAAAGCCTTGAGACTTTTGTTTTCTGTAGTCTACCCATAGTTTTCTTCATTTTTAATTATTACTCCTATTGAAACTACTCCTACGAAAGAAATAGGTAGATTTGAAGTATTGAAAGTAAGTGTCCAATAATTAGCTATTTTTTCTCCGCTTTCTTCTCTTAAGGAAATAGGCATATTCCTCAGTTCCTGTAGGCCAATCTTCGTCTTATAGTTATTCTGGAAATATATAGTGATTAAATTTTGGAATTCATTGTCCCAGTCATTATTTATCCCGGCTAGGGATAGGTTCTCTTTCAGGTTTATAATAGATATATTTGAAGGTGCTATTTCCTTTGCAATGTGTCCTCTATACATCCCATTTATCTTTAACATTTCTGCTGCTAGGGAACAGTCCTCTGGCAACTCCACAACTGAGCTTCCCTTTATATACGTGAATTTACTGTTTTTCTCTGTTTTGCATTCGAAATGTGTTCTTATTTCTTCTTTGAAAGGAGATGTGATTATATATTTTGCCCTTAAAATTCTTCGAATTAAGATTTTATTTTCCTTTATAATTTTGGTTGCACACACTTTGTTAATTAATGCTCTATTTTCCTTGTAGTTTGCTCTTCTGCAGGAATTCATTCGTGTGATTCTAAAAAGAAATTGGGGGTTACATAATAATGGTACACCTTTTAAGTTACATTTCTATATTGCAATCTTCTAAGAAATATCTAGCTTGATCATTACTCAGCCCAAAAAATTTAAACTCGTTTTCAATTTGGAAAAAACACGAAGTGTTTGATACTGGAAATGGTATGCTGAACATTTCGTACATTCTGAACAGATCTTGTTTATTTGATATAGAGAAATCACAAATTATTAAAAATTTCAATTGTTGGGTTGCCATATTGTAGCTAGTCGATTTATAGAGTTTCAATAGGCCGTAACAGTAGAGATGCCTTATTGAATCGTGACAGGGCTCCTTATATGGGCATAGAACCACGTGGTTTATGGACTTTGTCAGTGAGAATTTGAAAAACAGGAATTTTGTCACATTTATGGATGGTTTTATGGACTTTGTCAGTGAGAATGAAAAAACAGGAATTTTGTCACATTTATGGATGGTTTTATGGATGGTTATGTGTATTGATTATTTGATGGTTTTATGGATTTTGTCAGTGAGAATGGAAAAACAGGAACTTTGACACTTCCTTGTTGTTCAAGCCAGATGTTATGATCCGAAAATATTATCTTGTGTTGTTATTTGATCCAGATGTTGTTGTCGTTCGAACCAAAGTTAATGACATTTCTTTCCTGTTTGAGGCAGATGTTATGATCCAGAAATAGTATCTGTTATTCTTAATCGAGACAGATGTTGTTGTCGTTTGAAGCAAAGTTAATGACATTTCTTTCCTGTTTGAGGCAGATGTTATGACCCTGAAATAGAATTTGTTATTGTTATTTGAGCCAGATGTTGTTGTTATTGTTATTCGAGGCGGATGTTATGATCTGAAAATAGAATTTGTGTTCGGGCCAAATGTTACGAGTTTCCGGGAAACAGCTACATCCCCCTTCTTAGCCAATCAGCGACTCAGTTAAATCCCCCATCTCAGCCAAACAGAGGGCTTTGTTTACATAACAATTTGACCTAGATATTTCATATATAACGGGCATGCAATGCGATTCAATTATCAGAAAGTATTGTGACACAATTGATATAACAATTGATAAATTTGATGAGCTTGAGGCCTTGGCAGCCGCAATTATCAATGTAAGTACATTTTAATTTTCAAAAGAATTTACCGTGGCCACCCTATAGTATATTCAGCTAAAACATAAATTCCTCGCCTATCTATTTCCAGCTAAATCCCCCCCCCCCAACAAACCATACAATCTTTATACTCAATGTAAATAAATTTCATTTCCCTTTATATTTCCAACTCACCACTCCAAATTCTCACAAAAAGAAATAGCATTTCAATAAATTCCTTCCTTCAATATCCCAGGTAAATCCCCCCCCACAGCAAACTATACAACCCCAAATTCTCGCAAAAAGAAATACTTTTTTCGATAAATTCCTCCCCTCTATATTTCCAGCTAAATCCCCCCCCCCCAACAAACTATACAACCCCAAATTCTCGCAAAAAGAAATACTTTTTTCGATAAATTCCTCCCTCTATATTTCCAACTAAATCCCCCCCCCCACAACAAACTATATAATCTTTATACTCGATGTAAATAAATTCCATTCCCTCTATATTTCCAGCTCACCACCCCCAAATTCTCACAAAAAGAAATAGCATTTCAATAAATTCCTTCCTTCAATATCCCAGGTAAAAGCGACCATTGACTTCCGTCAATTTCTAATGAAAATGGTGCTCTGGTTTTGACAATACATTTCCGCAGGGTTAAAATTAGTTTGGCACCCCTTTTTCTGGTTTACAAACACGGTCAAGTCAAAGGGTTTCTCCGTCAAAATTAAAACACTTTTAAGCAATAATTAGGCACAGACGCAATTCGCTATATGAAAGGAGAGAAACAAATTAAGATCTAACAATATAATATTATGTGAGAGGGGGCAATACATCGCTTCTAACAGCTTAGTTGTAAGTAAAAGTAAGGGGGATTCTGTATGTAGACATATACGCCCATTGACAAGAAAACTAATGTGTAAATATATAATTTTTTCAAGCTTTCAATAAAACTTCTTTATATTCCCAGGCGGGGTGCGTGAAAATTATGCTTTTTAACTTTGATATGCAAGGCTAGAAAGAAAAGTCTTTAGGAGTTGCATAAAGCTTATATTATGCGTAAATTGAATAGCATTTTTAAACTATGTTTGCAAAATATAGGCATACAGGTCGATGGGTTAACGATTTGATTTAAAGCATATAGACTGGAACATTTAAATGGTAAAAATAGAAACAATGATTTCTATCCTATTGCTATAGACTACTGATTGTCTAATAAAAACGTTTGATTTCTAAGTCAACTATATTTCTCGCGAAATTTTTGCTTTCTTAGTGATAAACTAAACAAAATTATGTTTAATAACTTTCTTTCTGTAAAAAGGGGGAAATTATTTTGATTTTTCTTCTCTTCTTTAAGGCAAATTATGAAGAATTTGCGGACCCTATGGCTGACGCAAATAGCGAAGAATGCGTGCCCCCACCTGCTAAGAAGACGAGGGCCAATAATGCGCCCCCTGCAAAGGCGACAGTTGTCCAATATGGTCGCTGGCCGAAGCCCCCCAGCTCCACACTGCCTGCCCAAGTGCAACCATCCATGCAAGCCCCTGTCCCGGCTACGCAAGTCACAGCTCCTGCACAAGAAATTAACGTCGGCCCCTCCACCCTCCAACAGACGTTACCTGGGCCTTCAAGACAAGCCGTAGGCCAAACATTGGCTCCTTCTCACGTAATATCTGAGCTATCAGCTCCCCATCAAGCGTCAGTGCACTCTCCGTCAAGTCCTGAGCCGTCCATGCAAGATAGAAGGGTTGGCTCATTCATCCAAGTCATAGACAAACCAATGGCCCCATATCATGTAATGGTCAATCATCCAGATTTCTATAGAGTGGTTGATCAATTTGAAGACTTCAGTATTTTTTTTCAATCAAGTAAGCTATTTTTAACTGTTAGAGAGCCTTTACTTTTGTATTTTTAATTTTTTCTATAATTAAGGACCAAGAAATATCTAAACAAACCGATTAACGTTTTCAAGTAGGGTTTCTGATTGAACTGAAGGACCCTGTGTATTTGAGTGATTTCGAAACCATTGTTCACTATCCAGTGCAAAAGCACATGGTGAACAACGATATTCTCTTTAGGGTCCAAATCAGCAATCAGTTTCTGTGTGGAGGGAGTCCAGTGCATCCCCATATCCTCAACCAATGGTTGATTGTAGGGACTCAACGAGTCCCTGGTCACTGGTCGATTGATACAGGGAAAAACAAAATCTTTGACTGAGTCATGAAGGGCCAGCGGAATGTGACCGTCAATTTCAAAGAACCATCCTTGTGGCCGATTGTCCTCAACGGTGTTAATGTCGGGGAACTCACAAGGATTCTCAAGCCATTGATAGTTCCCACACGGCAAAGAGTGGTGGGACATTGCCGAGGGGTACAACGAGTTCATGTCCAAGAACACTGCATTTGACTTTACACCGGTGCTTTGTCCGCTCGGATCGGTTGATAAGACCCGGTCCCCGTGAAAAACATACCCTCTCATCATTGAACGCTCTACAAAAAGGTGTTGGTCTACATCCGTGATTAGGCCTATTTCCTCCCTGCTAATTTTTAAAATTAAATCCATTATTAAATATGGTGTAGAAAAATAATATCCTATATCTAGTCCAAACTCTGAATAGATCTGGTCTGTATTCTTACAGACTATATCCAACAGAGTTATAACGTCACTAGCCAAGTACAGTCTACAATAATCCCAACCATGTTTACAATCCCCCTGAGCCCACACCTTCTTGGCAAACTCTTACTCCTCGACTGTGCATTCACTGTTGGTCATTGAATTGTGAAAAGCTTCAATTGGAGGTAGTTTCTCCTCGCTTAAGCGAGCGCAAGAACAGTAATAATCATATGCATACACATCTTCGCTTGTTAGTAATTCATACATTTCAGTGTCTGGAAAGTGCTGTTTAAGAAAGGGAAAGCTATCAAAATTGTCGCTTTTCTGCACTTGAATTAGATGACTTAAGGATTTGGGGAAAAAACTAAAAGAATCTAAAAACCTGATTTTATTCCAGCACGTACGCTCATTATCCGCTACCTGCCATTTCAGTTCGAGAAGCAATAGCTTCTCGGCTGATTTGGGAATGATTTTGTAGGTAAATGAATTATATACCCATGGACAATCTACTCCCCCTTCCTCCCTGTGCATACGTGCCAGTGCTGGTAAAATAAATTTTAATTCATAATAAGAATTATTGATAAAAACTGTGATGAAAAACTGTTGGCTAACGTTTAAATTACATGATTGATGTGCTACTCCCCTAAAATTACTGCCCCCAGATGATATTTCCTGCCACAAGTGGTCGTGGTCTCTGACTTTCCCCCTCCCCCCTCTTTTCCCTTTATCCTCCTCTACAAACTCTCCCTTGCATACCCAACATATTTTTTGATTTTTAATCACAAGACGATCCTCTGCAGACAGCACCATTGGATAATGCGTATTTCTCAAACGAGAAATAGCACCATTAGCTGTGTCAATCAGTTTAGTCAATGCCTTGACCATGCACTCATCGCCCTCCTCCAATGTTTCCACTACTTCTAACAACTGCAGGGTATTAGAATTGTCTCTTTGCGCATGGGCATAGGAGACTGCAATGGCCTGGTGTTCTTTGATACGGTTTGGATATTGGGGGTCACTCACCTCCACCAGCTTAGCTTCGCAATCCAAAGATATTTTGTTGCATTGGAGAAGAGTATTTTGAAAATTTTTAAAACGTAGAATGGCTCTATCCCCTGAAACCGTTTCCACTGTCTGGTATCCATGCCGTCTACAGTGTCTCATATGATTTCGGAGCTTTAGTTCAGTCCAAAATCTAGACAGGCATGTTGGACAGTAGAAACGTGTCCCCCTAGTCTTACCCTCCCCCAGAACTCTACTAATGTCAGTGATAGGGTTAAAATGCCCGATTGCATTCGGTTGACTAGGTGGTGTGTAAAACAACCAAACCCAGTGTTTAACCAAATCAACTGATGGGCCCCTTACTGGGAATACCACCCCCTTCTTTTTAGAACGACCCCCATCTTTAAATTCTGTTTCGTATTGTACCACAGTAACGCCGATATTTAAATTGGCATTAACCCTTTCAAAAATGGCAATGGATTGTAGCGTTACTGGGTGTTTTCCATCTAAGCATGAAAAATCCACAATTGGGAAATCTGACTCTTCCTTCCCGTGTACGGCCCAGTGATCTAAATTCGTCTTGGTAGAGTCACTTGCTGGAGGCTCGTATGCTGATATGAGGAAAGCATATTTGAAACACATTTGATCTGTTTCAAAACAGATCTTCTGGACACCTTGACAACCCTCTAGATCTGGATTATAATTTAAGACTATTGCTCTTTCCCCACCCCCTCTTAAAATAAAATCTTTCTTAAATTTACATATATTTACGCTTAAATTTTCAATAAATAAAACTACAGACCCACTTCCATTTTCGTTATAGTTCTCGAGAGGCGCGATAATTTGCCCTACCCACTCACTAAAAACTCCCTCAAAATTTTATAAATTTGGATAAATTATGCGCATCTCGAGAACTATAACGAAAATGGGAGTGGCTCTCTATTTTTATTCATTGAAAATTTAAGTGTAAATATATTTAAATTTAAGAAGGATTTTATTTTAAGAGGGGGTGGGGAAAGGGCAATAGTCTTAGATTATTATCCAGATCTAGAGGGTTGTCAAGGTGTCCAGAAGATTCGTTTTGAAACAGATCAAAAGTGTTTCCAGTATGCTTTCCTCATGTCAGCATACGAGCCTCTAGCACGTTACGCAACCAAGAAGAATTTAGATCACTGGGCTGTACATGGGAAGGAAGGGTCCAATTTTGCAGTTGTAGATTTCTCTTGCTTAGAAGGAGAATACCCAGTAACGCTACGATCCATTGACATGTTCGAAAGGGTCAATGCTCATTTAAATATTGGCGTTACTGTGGTACAATACGAAACTGAATTTGAAGATGGGGTTCGTTCTAAAAAGAAGGGGGTGGTTTTCCCCGTAAGGGGTCCATCAGTTGATTTGGTTAAACACTGGGTTTGGTTGTTATACACGCCACCTAGTCAACCGAATGCAATCGGTCATTTTAACCCAATCATTGACATTAGGAGAGTTCTGGGGGAGGGTAAGACTAGGGGGACACGTTTCTACTGTCCAACATGCCTCTCTAGATTTTGGACTGAACTAAAGCTCCGAAATCATATGAGACATTGTAGACAGCATGGCTACCAGACAGTGGAAACGGTTTCAGGGGATAGGGCCATTCTACGTTTCAAAAATTTTCAAAACACCCTTCTCCAATGCAACAAAATATCTTTGGACTGTGAAGCTAAGCTGGTGGAGGTGAGTGACCCCCAATATCCAAACCGTATCAAAGAACACCATGCCATTGCAGTCTCCTATGCCCCTGCGCAAAGAGACAATTCTAATACCATGCGGTTGTTAGAAGTAGTAGAAACATTGGATGAGGGAGACGATTTCATGGTCAAGGCATTGACTAAACTGATTGGCACGGCTAATGGTGCTATTTCTCGTTTGAGGAATACGCATTATCCAATGGTGCTGTCTGCAGAGGATCGTCTCACGATTAAAAATCAAAAAATATGTTGGGTATGTAAGGGGGAGTTTGTCGAGGAGGATAAGGGAAAAAGAGGGGGGAGGGGGAAAGTCAGAGACCACGACCACTTGTGGCAGGAAATATCATCTGGGGGTAGTAATTTTAGGGGAGTAGCACATCAATCATGTAATTTAAACGTTAGCCAACAGTTTTTTATCCCAGTTTTTATCCATAATTCTAACTATGACTTAAAATTTATTTTACCGGCACTGGCACGTATGCATAGGGAGGGAGGGGGAGTAGATAGTCCATGGGTAAATAATTCATTTACCTACAACATCATTCCCAAATCGGCCGAGAAGCTATTGCTTCTCGAACTGAAATGGCAGGTTGTGGATAATGAGCGTACGTGCTGGAATAAAATTAGGTTTTTAGATTCTTTTAGTTTTTTCCCCAAATCCCTTAGTCAACTAATTCAAGTGCAGAAAAGCGACAATTTTGATAGCTTTCCCTTGCTTAAACAGCACTTTCCAGACAGTGAAATGTATGACCTATTAACCTGCAAAGGTGTATACGCATACGATTATTACTGTTCTGGCGCTCGCTTAAGCGAGGAGAAACTACCTCCAATTGAAGCTTTTCACTATTCGCTCACCAACAGTGAATGCCCAGTTGAGGAGCACGAGTTTGCCAAGAATGTATTGGCTAAAGGGAATTGTCAGTATGGGTGGGGGTATGGTAGACTGTACTTTGCCAGTGACGTTCTAACTCTGTTGCATATATTCTGTAAGAACACAGACCAGATCTATTCAGAGTTTGGACTAGATATAGGATATTATTTTTCTACACCGCATTTAGTAATGGATTTAATTTTAAAAATTAGCAGGAAGGAAATAGGCCTAATCACGGATGTAGACCAACACCTTTTTGTAGAGCGTTGAATGAGGGGAGGGTATGTTTGTCATAGGGAACGGGTCTTGTTAACCGATCCTGGCAGGAAAAACACCACTGCAAATTGAACTACAGTGTTCTTGGACACGAATTCGTTATATTCATTGACCACGTCTACTAACGCTCTGCCATGTGGCAACAATATCTCGCTTGAGAATTCTTGCGAGTTAACTGATATTACCACAGTAGAGGACAATGGGCCATAAGGATGGTTCTTTGAAATTGACGGCCACAGTCCACGGGTCCTTCATGACTCAGTCACAGATTTTGTTTTTCCCTGTATCAATTGCCCAGTGACCAGGGACTCGCTGAGTCCCTACAATTGATCATTGGTCGAGGATATGGTGATGCATTGGACTCCCTCTAAACAGAAACTGATTGCTGATTTGGACCCTAAAGAGAATATCGTTGTTCACCATGTGCTTTTGCACTGGATGGTGAACAATGGTTTCAAAATCACCAAAATACATAGGGTCCTTCAGTTCAATCAGAAACCTTATTTGAAAACGTTTATCGGTTTGTTTAGATATTTCTTGGTCCTGAATGATAGAAAAAAGTGAAAAGACAAAAGTAAAGGCTCTCTAACAGCTAAAAAAGATCTTACTTGATTGAAAAAAATACTCACGTCTTCAAATTGATCAATCACTTGACAGAAAGCTGGAGGCTTGACCATTACATGATAGGGAGCCATTGGTTGGTCTATGACTTGCTTGAAGGAGCCAACCCTTCTATCTTGCATGGAAGGCTCAGGACTTGACGGAGAGTGCACTGACGCTTGATGGGGAGCTGATAGCTCAGATATTGCGTGAGAAGGAGCCAATGTTTGGCCTACGGCTTGTCTTGAAGGCCCAGGTAACGTCTGTTGGAGGGTGGAGGGGCCGACGTTAATTTCTTGTGTAGGAGCTGTGACTTGCGTAGCCGGGACAGGGGCTTGCATGGATGGCTGCACTTGGGCAGGCAGTGTGGAGCTGGGGGGCTTCGGCCAGCGACCATATTGGACAACTGTCGCCTTTGCAGGGGGCGCATTATTGGTCCTCGTCTTCTTAGCAGGTGGGGGCACGCATTCTTCGCTATTTGCGTCAGCCATAGGGTCCGCAAATTCTTCATAATTTGCCTTAAAGAAGAGAAGAAAAATCAAAATAATTTCCCCCTTTTTACAGAAAGAAAGTTATTAAACATAATTTTGTTTAGTTTATCACTAAGAAAGCAAAAATTTCGCGAGAAATATAGTTGACTTAGAAATCAAACGTTTTTATTAGACAATCAGTAGTCTATAGCAATAGGATAGAAATCATTGTTTCTATTTTTACCATTTAAATGTTCCAGTCTATATGCTTTAAATTAGATAGTTAGCCCATTGACCTGTATGCCTATATTTGGAAACATAGGTTAAAAATGCTATTAAATTTACTCATAACATAAGCTTTATGCAACTCCTAAAAACTTTTCTAGCCCTGCTTGCATATCAAAGTTAAAAAGCATAATTTTCACGCACCCCGCCTGGGAATATAAAGAAGTTATATTGAAAGCTTGAAAAAATTATATATTTACACATTAGTTTTCTTGTCAATGGGCGTATGTGTCTACACACAGAATCCCACTTACTTTTACTTACAACGAAGCTGTTAGAAGCAATGTATTGCCCCCTCTCACATAATATTCTATTGTTAGATCTTAATTTGTTTCTATCCTTTCATATAGCGAATTGCGTCTGTGCCTAATTATTGCTTCAAAGTGTTTTAATTTTGACGGAGAAACCCTTTGACTTGACCGCGTTTGTAAACCGGAAAAAGGGGTGCCAAACTAATTTTAACCCTGCGGAAATGTATTGTCAAAACCAGAGCACCATTTTCATTAGAAATTGACGGAAGTCCATGGTTGCTTGTACCGGGGATATTGAAGGAAGGAATTTATTGAAATGCTATTTATTTTTTTGAGAATTTGGGGGTGATGAGCGGGAAAAATATAGGGAATGGAATTTATTTACATCGAGTATAAATATTATATAGTTTGTTGTGGGGGGGGGGATTTAGTTGGAAATATAGAGGGGAGGAATTTATCGAAAAAAGTATTTCTTTTTGCGAGAATTTGGGGTTGTATAGTTTGTTGGGGGGGGGGGATTTAGCTGGAAATATAGAAGGGAGGAATTTATCGAAAAAAGTATTTCTTTTTGCGAGAATTTGGGGTTGTATAGTTTGCTGTGGGGGGGATTTACCTGGGATATTGAAGGAAGGAATTTATTGAAATGCTATTTCTTTTTGTGAGAATTTGGAGTGGTGAGTTGGAAATATAAAGGGAAATGGAATTTATTTACATTGAGTATAAAGATTGTATGGTTTGTTGGGGGGGGGATTTAGCTGGAAATATAGAGGGGAGGAATTTATGTTTTAGCTGAATATACTAGAGGGTGGCCACGGAAAATTCTTTTGAAAATAAAAATGTACTTACATTGCTAATTGCGGCTGCCAAGGCCTCAAGCTCATCAAATTTATCCATTGTTCTATCAATTGTGTCAAAATACTTTCTGATAATTGAATCGCATTGCATGCCCGTTATATACGAAATATCTAGGTCAAATTGTTATGTAAACAAAGCCCTCTGATTGGCTGAGAAGGGGGGATGTAACCGACTCGCTGATTGGCTGAGAAGAGGGATCTAACTGTTTCCCGGGAACTCGTAACATTTGGCACGGAAACAAATACTATTTCCGGATCATAACATCTGCCTCGAATAACAATAACAACAACATCTGGCTCAAATAACAATAACAAATTCTATTTCAGGGTCATAACATCTGCCTCAAACAGGAAAGAAATGTCATTAACTTTGCTTCGAACGACAACAACATCTGGCTCGAATAACAATAACAAATTCTATTTCCGGATCATAACATCTGCCTCAAACAGGAAGGAAGTGTCATTAACTTTGCTTCGAACGACAATAACATCTGGCTCAAATAACAACAACAGATACTATTTTCGGATCATAACATCTGGCTTGAACAAGAAGGAAGTGTCAAAGTTCCTGTTTTTCCATTCTCACTGAGAAAATCCATAAAACCATCAAATAATCAACACACATAACCATCCATAAAACCATCCATAAATGTGACAAAATTTCTGTTTTTTCATTCTCACTGAGAAAGTCCATAAAACCATCCATAAATGTGACAAAATTCCTGTTTTTCAAATTCTCACTGAGAAAGTCCATAAACCACGTGGCTCTATGCCCATATAAGGAGCCCTGTCACGATTCAATAAGGCATCTCTACTCGTAACATCTATAATTAACCGATATTCTATAGCCTATTGATAGTGAACTCTCAATTTTGAAAATTGTTTTAAGCATGTCTGCAGGATTTGTAACAATAAATGGGAAACTTTTATTTTTTTGCTTGAAGAATAGAAAGGATTACTCTTTCTATTTGTTTTACTATTTTTTATTTGAATTGAGGCCTTTGTCACTTCCTTGTTTATCTGCAGTCTTAGAAAATTTATCTTATTATTCTCTCTGGATATATACTCGATAATACGTTTGGAAGTCCTTCCCGAAATTTTAAACTTTTGTTTCTTTCCATTTTTAATTCTTTGTCAAGGTGTCAATCTTCCAGAAAAACAATGTATCAATGGCAGGAATTTTGCCAGGGCGGGAATCTTACCAGTGCGCAAATCTTGCTAGCTGAGCGCTAGAAACAGAGATTTTGTGACGTTAGAGGGGTTGCCGTAGAAACTCAATGATAATTTCCCTATTATTCCAAAATTTTAAGGTATCTCGAGCAAGACCATTTTTAACCTCCTTTATTGCGTAGCCGAAGTCTGGATTCTGTCCCCGAAATGAGACGACACTGACCAAACTCCCTCACAGCATATGGGATGGGTGGGAACAAGAATTCCCTCCCTTTGCATGTTTTGGTATCTTGGCTAAGATATGTGCCCTGGGCTCAGACAAAACGTTCGGGGGAGGGGGGGGGGCAGGACGCTTCTTTGGGGGTGAGCAGCGAGTGGGCCGGTACCTTAGTGGACGGAGGCAGGATAACAATAAATGTACACTTGAAACGTAACACTTTTTGTAAGGAAAAAATTCTAAATATAGCAGTGTTGAGCTAGCGAGTGAAAAACTGGCCTCCTCCCCCACAGACAGTCTCCTACCCCCTGGAATCCTCTCCCTTCGTCTTTCTTTAAATTACGCGTGTTGTTGTTTATATATTTTATAAGTCAAAATAATGCCAAAAAATTACGTCTATTATCAAGGCGCTCTCTGAAAATGAATGCTACTAGGAGGGTTGAACCTATTGTTAGGATATTGGGAAATATTCGTAAGTTTAACTCAAATAAATGGGTATTTTCCTTAAAAGGTCTTAATATGTCTTAAATTGCATCTAATATCACTTCTTCTCCCCTACCCTCCAGGTTGCAGGCTAGAAGCCCCGGCTTTCTAAAATAGACGATTCTTTTTTCGTATATGATAATATGACATTTTCATCTTTTGTTTTTCACCGCGTTTTTTAGCTGTCTTTTTTATGTTTTATTGCTTCTCAATTTTTTTTATTTACAATATCTGTGTTTTTAGGATTTATTGTTTGGGATGCGTCTCTCATACTTAGGTGTTTACGTAGTTTAAACACACATTTCCCCTTTATTGCTAAAAATACATTGGGAGCTATTGTCTCTGGAAATAGATGTTTTTCAAGTGCATGCCAAATTTGGCAGTAAACACGTCATTCTAACGACTGCTGAAAAGAATGGGTAATCTTCTTGCTTGTAATAGATTATTTTTAGAATAAGGTTTCAGAAACAAAATACTGTGAATAGCAGTATAGTCATTCCAGTTAAGGCACTGAGCAATTGGAAGGGAATGACCTTTCGAGTCCTGGCAGGGTCAAGAACTAAAGAAAAAGAAAAAAAATATGAAAGTTGTTTTGAGCGAAAAATGGAACGCCAAAAAAGAAAATGTCTTGAGGCTTTTGGGCGAAAAATGTCAAAACGGTATTATCTGGCAGTGATGGTTGCGCAATCATTACATGACCTTACATAAAGTGTGTGCCGCCATTAAGTTAATGGAAAAAAAGTATTACGTGACACTGTTGCACAATCATTACGTAAGGTATGAGCTACAAGCGGGGATCCCCCCATGGGTTCCTGACGCAAAGTACATATCTGTCTGATTGAAACGGGGTAAGTCGTATGACGGCATTGGAGCCCAGGCGGGTGTGTCGTGGAGTCTCGGCAACTGTGTTCCCTTTAATAGAACCGGTAACCGCATTACAGTAGGTGCGAGGGGTTGGTAGCTCAGCTTAACTGACCCTTTAAAGGCAAGGGTGTGTAGCGTGGTGTAACATACGCTTGGGGTGTGTGTCGCGTGACGTCAGAGGACTGTCAAAGAAAAATGAAGGAGACTTGTCACAGAAAAACACCTGACCTAACCCAACCATTGAACTCTTGCCAACTAGAAACAGGTGCAAGGGGCTAGGAACTTCACTTGTTATTAAAACTTGTGTATTATACGGACCACATTCCAAGTAAATATCTCTGTAAATCTTGCCAGGACACGACTTTCGCCTACAATTGTGACACCTGGTCGTGCCAAATCTTGCTTGGGCGGTAATTTTGCCAGCTGGAAACTGGGCTCCGGTAGAAACAGCTGATAGCAGTGTACAGGTGCGAGGGTTTGTCGCGTGATGTCAGAGGGCGTGTACTAGAAATTCTATGGGAAAAGGAAGGGCATGTCCTAAGAAAAAGGGAGGGCATGTCCTAGAATCAATGGAGGAAGTACTACTCTCACTTTCGAAAAAATCGTGTTTTTTATTTAATTTCTGATCGTTTTTTAAATAATGCTGCGAAATCCGGCGCCTTTTCCATTGCCATGTCCCTTCCCCCACAAAAAATTCCTCCATGGAAAGACTACCCCCCCCCCCCCAACTACCAGAAAAAATCCTCCCTGAAAACTTACTGTAAACATTGTAATACTATATGTAAACATTGGGTAAAGTTCAAAACTTGCAGATCTCCCCCCGGGGATTGTGGGGGATTAAGTCATCCTCAAAGACATAGTTACTGTATTTTTCAACCATGCTGAACAAAATAGCCATCTCAAAATTTTGATCGGGTGACTCTGGGCAAAAATGAGCTTGGGAGGGGGCCTAGTTGCCCTCCATTTTTTTGGTCACTTAAAAAGAGCACTAGAACTTTAAATTCCGTTTGAATGAGCTACTCCATGATATTCTAGGACCACTGAGTCGATACGATCATCCCTGGAGAACAAGACAATAAATAAACACGCATCCGTAATCTTTCTTCTGGCAAAAAATTCACAATTCCACATTTTTTTTGCAGATACCAGCTTGAAACTTCTATAGTAGAGTTCACTAAAACGCTGAATCTGATGATGTGATTTTTATTAAAATTCTATGACGTTTACGGTGTGATTCCCCTTTTTTTGGGATAAAATAATGCAAATTTTCTTCGGCGCGTAACTCTTGATGGGTAGAACTAAACTTATCAAACTTATATATTTGACATCAGCATAAAAATATAATTCTTTTGATGTATCTATTGGTATCAAAATTCCATTTTTTAGAGTTTTGGTTACTATTGATCTGGATCGCTCCTTACTTACAGTTCGATACCTCGAACTGTTTGACAAACCAATAAATAGTTTCATTTAGGTGTGCCCTATTCTAGAAGAAGAACAGAGATTTTTGAGGATTGCTGAGGCATTTTGTCTGGCAGTGGATTGTCTGAAACAAACTAGGATTACGGTAATACATCTCTTAACAGTTCTCTGGTTGCCATTAGGTTTAGTCTCAGCTTCTTAATACGGGATACAGAGTCGAAATCAGCTGTAGTAACACCCTGCATGGTGAGTGCATGGACCGAAGTAGTCAGGAAGAGTCGTTAATCCAAACCACATTTTGCTACACAGTTAGTCCGAACCAACCTTACTCCCCCCTTGATAAATAGATAGATTGAACCTTACCCTCCCCCCTTGCTAGATTTCCTATCAGTCATGTATAGAACACAGATGCTTGTGGGTCAAAACCAGTTTGAAAGTAGATTTTTCAGATCTTCTTGTAGCCATGAAAATGGGACATCGATAATTATAACTTGGAGTTGCATCCCTATAACTATCTTCTAAATTAATATTGACAATGCAATTGGTCATATAGGAACCAACTATAGGCTTGTTTGGATTTTCTATTCATTCACTTTAGTTAAGGTGAAAAAAATGATAAGGTTGCCCTTTCTTTAAGGTGACCGAAGCAGAGAAATACCGCGCAGAAGATGAAAAACAACGAGAGCTGATCGCTGCCAAGAATCCTCTTGAATCATACTGTTTCAACATGAAGTCAACATTGGAAGACGATCAGTTCAAAGGTAAGGTATCTGAAACTGATAAGAACACTATCCTTGAGAAATGTAATGACACTATCAAATGGCTTGATGCTACTCAAATGGCATAAAAGGAAGAACACGAAGATAAGCAAAAGGAAGTTAAAAATGTGTGCAGTCCAATTATCACCATGCTGTATGGGCAAGCTGGTGGTATGCCAGGTGCTGGTGGTGCTCAACCTGGTGCCTGTTCTGGCAGTGGACCTATTATTGAAGAAGTTGATTAAATTTTTTTAGGAGGCTTGGCGATTCTCGTAAGCTAGTATATGTTTGGGATAAAAAATCAAAAGATATGGACTTTGATTCCTTTTCAACCAATTGTTTTTTGATTTAGTTAACATAATTTTAAGGATAAATCTTTCTTGTAACTTTAACCTTCATAAACAGAAATTGAGTTAAATAAGAACTATGCTTGAAGTATAGCATTAGTTGGCATAACTGGCTATTGATCCTTTGAATGTCAACTTATTCAAATATAAAGTCACAGGGAGATATTTAACTTATTTGTACGTATTTTAATAGATTTTGCTAATAATTGCCATTTCTGAATTCGCTTATATTTAACACTAATAATTTGTATGAAATTCTCCACAACCAATCTCACAGATAAGATATATGAAAAAAGAATTGATATTAAAAGGTGGCAAATCCAAGTTTCTAAGTAACCTAATAATAAGAAAACAATGGGATTGTTCAGATTTAATAATACTAAATCATCGTGGTTTTCAGTCACATTTTCGCTTACGCTAGGTAGGGAATCGTCTCAGCTTGGATATAATCCAGTTAGTTTCGTGTTTTGTTTTATTGAATTTTGGTATTTAATGCGTTTCTACTGAGATTTTATTTCGTACCTTATTATACAGTCTTGAAATATGTCCAATAAAGAGTCTCATTTCAATCTTGTGCATTTTTCTGTTGGAAACTAGCATCTAGTGTATGAAACTGAATACATACTCTATTTCTTAAAGGGTAGTCTACAGAAAATCTTGTTTTTTTAGAGAGAAAATTATACTGCGCTGTAAGCAGTTTTTTTTCTCTTTTTTTTTACAAATTCAAAATTTTGTCTGGGAATATGAATAGGAATAATAGACATACATATATATTGTCCATGCTCTTAAATATAAGTAGGCTATGGGTTCTGAAGTAATTGCTGTAGGTTCATCAAAAGAACATGGAAAGTTGACATCTCAGAAGAAGGTAGCATTTCAGAAGAAGGCCTTCCAAAATGGGTGTAATGGGAATTAAAGACTACTAACGTCACTGACAATGTATATGCCTACTCACTGACGTCAATGCCTACTTATTAGCCATTAGCAGCTGGCTCAGGAGTCAGGCTTCCCTTCCACCTGTCTGTTATTTCCTCAAATTTTGTTTGTTTTTCATGGTTCTCGTTTTCTTTCTTTTATTTTAGGTGTCAATGTTGTGATCAGCAGATAGGAAAACACCAGAGAACACAATTCAAACTGATTTCTACCCCTGACATCAATTGTCCATTTTCTTCCCCTCTTTCCCCCTTTTCCCCCGTTATGGTGGGGCGCATGTTCTTTATTTCATTTTAGATGTCAGTTTTGGGATCAGCAGATAGAAAGACCGCAGAAAACATATTTCAAAGTGCTTTCTACCCCTACCCGGTATTTTTTAATTTTTTCCCCTCTTCCCCCCGGTCCCCCCATTTTCAGGTGTAGTGGTATTTTATACTGGATTTTTTATGGCAGTGTCATATTCAGCGTATGAGAAATACCCAGAAAACTCACGTTGAAATATTTTCTGGGCATGCTCAGCATTTTTCCCAATTTCCCCCGCATTTCCCCCTGTTTCTCGGGTACTCGCCCCACTCGGATTTATGGGGACTTTTAGTATGTTGTACAGAATTTTTTTTTGATCATTTTGGTACCATTTTCGTTTATAGTGCAATTTTGTCCGGGTCAAACCCTAAAAGTCCTGGACTAGTAGTGTCTGGCGATTTCATCGAAGTAAGAAGTTTCAAAGGAAATTTAATATAGATAATTTGTAGTATCTTAGGAATAGAAATGGAATTTCTCTGAAAGCATTAATTAATCACCATTTTTTCCATCAGGAATACATCCACCTTTAATGTTCATCTCCTTAGCCTCCTCAAGGGGGATTTCTATGTGTGCATTGCAAATTATAATTTTGCAGTGTTTGAATGATAGTTTCTACTTCTCTCTTTTAACCATGGTCTTTCCAGTAGAGTTAATTTTAGAGCACTTTTCAGGTCTGCTTAATTTGGATCGAACACATCTAGACCTCCATTATAATTAACGCTCATAGTAAGGTGCCATATTAGGGATCATTAATTCTGATCATAACAGTAAGTGGTGTAGGCTAATTGTGATTAATTAATTACCCTTTTTTCCACCAGGAATGCACCCACCTTCAATGTTCATCTCCTTAGCCTCCTCAAGGGGGACTTCTATGGATACATTACAAATTATAGTTATGCAATGTTTTTATGACGGTTTTCACTTCTCTGTTTTAACCACGGTCCTTCCAATGGGGTTCATTTTAAAGCATTTTTCAGGTCAACTCAACTTTGATAGAGAACATCTAGATCGCCATTTTAATTAACGCTCACGGTAAAGTTTCATATTAGGGATCATTTATTCTGATCATAACAATGTCTTTTAGGTTGAAAGGCTATTCCTTCAAATTTTGGGGTGAAGGAAAAAATGAGCTGCACTAATAGCACTGGTTTATCATGAACGTTATTAAGGTTCTAGGAAAGCCCTGGAGATCTGTGTGAGGGTTAGTCTCTTGGGTTTGCTTAGTAACGTCGTAAAGACGGGAAGGGGAATTTGGGTCGGAATTGGGAGATTTTCCCCAACTTAAATCATGGCGTAAGACTCACTGTCAAATTCTTCTGAGGAGGGATCGCAGCATATTTTCTTTCAGTGTCCATTTTCTACAGGCTCTAAGATTTTAAAGCAATATTTCCAGAGGAAAATTTCCACGGAAGGGGAATTTCCGGAGTGATTGGAAAAACGATTAGAAATTAATGTCTTTTTCAAATGAAAGTATGTAAAGAATAATTTTTCCGGCTGAATCGTCTGCAAGAAATTTTATGGAGGGGTGAGAGGATTTCTAACGACGATGGAATTTTAAGGGAGGGGGGTGTGCTTTACGTTAGAGGAGCTTTCTACAGAGGAGTTTCGCGTAAGGGGAGAGGATAGTTCATGGAAGATGAGCCAGATTTTCTGGCATTATTTGAAACATGAGCTGAAATTAAATAAAAAATAGTTTTCATTGGAAAGTAAAAAGCAACGTTAAAACTGAAAATGAACAGAATTGATTTTGTATATGAAGGGGTTACCCCTTTCCTCAGTACATTGCTCTTTACCCTAAAGTTTGACCGTTTGACCAAAATTTAAATGAACTGACTGAAAAACATATGCATTGTCAGTTTAATTTACATATGTTGATATTTATTCCTTAGAATCTTAATTAAATTTTGATTTCTTAAAGTTATAAAAATGAAAACATTTAAAGAATTTTTTCAGTAAAGTAC